>NC_133123.1:216285495-216585495 GCF_033568475.1 Henckelia pumila
GCTAAATATCTTTGGCAGATCCCGTTCCAGAAATCGATCGGATATAGAGGAAGTACCCCTAGGGATCATTTGCAACCAAGAGGAAAACAATTCAAGAAGTTGGGGAGCAGTTCTTATAGCTCCAGTGGATCGAGACAGTTTGGTTCAGGACAGAGTTCTGGATCTTCCGGAGTATTTTGCAATAACTGTGGAGGTCAAAACCTCACTGAGCATTGTCTAGAAATTTATGGTAGTTGCAATATCTGCCATCAGACAGGACACTACGCGAGGAGATGTCCTCAGCATGATACCGTTGGATCTCGGTCGGGGAATTCTTTTAGACCGATGGTTCAGCAGGGGCGGCAAGCTTCTGTTGTTCATTTCTTTCAACCACCACAGCAGAATCGACTAGGAGGTTATCCGAGTATGAATCAACCTCCGATGCAACAGACTTTAGTCTTTGCTCTTGAGAAGGATCAGCAGTATCGGGCTGCACCTGGAGATGGTATGATAGGTAACCATTGAATTTCTGGTTTTTCTTTCTTTTGAATGATATGTATTAATGCATTCCCTACTTGTTGAGCTTTTGGCTTACAATAGTCGCAACTCTTGATTCGAATGGGAATAAGATTGAACTGGGCAGTATGGTACTTAGGTTATCGGATTTTAATTTTATTATCCGTTGAGTTGTTTAACCAAGTACAGGGCAACCGAGGAATATTTTCAGGAATTTGTCAGATTCAGATCTGAATCGTTAGATGAGTGGAAATCCTCTGGTAAGAATTCTTGATTCGAGTATTCTGTTGCTATTTGTTATGTTGAATGACCGTTTATTACAGAAATGTGCGGAGGAATTCGAGATGTGTTTAGTTGATGTCCTGGATTATAACCTAATCTGGTTGATACACCAGTGGTTATAGAATTACAGATGATGATATAGCAGGATGAGATTCCAGTTTTGATTCCGATTCATAAGATTGACCTGAGCTTGGAAGTGAGATCAGAGTATCATCTTCCTAAGACCGGACTCAGAACGAGGTATGGTCGCTTGAATTTTTGTCTTGCCGATTGAATTGACAACGCTCCTGTAGTGTTTATGAATGTTAGGAGCCGAATCTTCTAGAGATATTTAGATGAATTCGTGATTATTCTTATCGATGAAATTCTAATCCATTCGAAGAGTTGTACTGATATTTCAGATTCTTGGAGAGTTTTTTTGCAGAATTGCATGCCGATCAAGTTTATGTTATCCTATCGACGTCTGATTTCTGAAGGTATTGAGTTGTATTTCCTCGATCACCTTATCTAGAGATGGAATTTTTGTTGATCACCGCAAGATCGGAGCTGATATGAATTGATTTGGATCGACGTCCTTACCTGACATTTGAAAATTATGGGTTTCTATCGCAAATTTATTGAAGAATTCTTATCGTTTGTGAAGCCGATCCCTTAGCAGATTGTGTTTTCTGTTTGGACTTAATCTTAAGAGACCAGTTCTTATTGATTCGAAGAAGATATTGATCATCATTTTGGTATTATTTATTCCTTTCTGTACTGATGATCTTCAGTGCATTGAACTTCTTCTTATTGAGATTCGAGGTTTATCCTTGTTCACAAGGATCACTTATTACTGGAGCATCGAGACAGCTGAAGATGCTTGAGACTCAATGTCTGATTCTAGATTTTGAGCTCGCAGCGATCTTATTGATTGGAAGATCTGGCATCGTTTCCCTTTTTGAGGAGTATTCCTTAATCTTTCCTGGTCTTGAAGGTCGAAGTATTGGATTTTGCAGTCCAAACTGAATTTGAGAAAGAGAAGATGAACAAAATTGCTGAAGACTCTGACCATGGAATCTGATTCTTTTTGGAGGAATTGAATGCAGCAGCTGATGCTCTGAGCCGAGCGATCTATTCTTATTTTATCTACTATCGGTATTTCTCCTTGATTGATGATGGCTGCACTTCCGAATTAGGATTCGAAGCAGATAAGAGGTCTATCAGAATTTTGCTTTCGAGCCAATTCAGAGTTGTTGAGAAGATCAAGAACGTACAAAATATGATTTGATTATTTTCAATGTTCGATGAAGAAGAGTCAGAGCGCGATACCAATTTGAATTTTCAAGTCAGAGATAATGCCTTGATTTGTGAGCAACCGTTTGCTGTTCCATATGTTTCTGATCGAGACAACAAATTTTGAGATTGGCACATTGCAGTCTATTCAGTGTTATTTCAGATGACCGAAAGGTATACGATGATTGAAGAGTTGGTTCTTTTAGAATCAGAGATAGGACAACCCGACGATATGTTGTACAATTTATTCTAGTTCAGAATGGGATAGAGATCATGTTTTGATGGATTCATCATGAGATTACTATGATCACTCTGAGTTTGAGTTGCTATCCAAGTATGATTGGCTGATTGATGAAGTCTTCTACTGTTTTCCATATGGAATGATTTTCAGACATGATCAGATAATAGATATTCTTTCAGAACATTGTCAAATTGTCCGGTTTATCGAATTGGGTCTTTTCAGACAGAGATTCTCGATGTACTCTTTCCTTTGGCATAGTATTCAAAGAGACTTTTGTTATTGGATTACATCTGAGTATAGTTTAATATCCTCAGAACGACGGACAGTCACAACAGACGACTGGAAATTTAGAGGTTTGCCAAGCTGTAGTGCTAGGCCGACCCAATATCTGAACAGCCTGATTTGGCTAGGTGAGGGTGAGCGGTCTATGCCATTTCTTAAGATTAATTAGTATCAGACTTGATAAAGCAGGGTACTTATCCTGGAGGTTCGTGGTTCGAATTAGAGTAGAGTATGAAACTCCCTGATTCCGGGAGGAGGAAATCTTGAGTATGGTGCTTGATTTTGGCACTTGTTGACGAGTGTCGCAAACTCCTCTGAAGATCTTGTATCACAACAAATATCAGATGATTATCTTGATGGCTTTCTTTTCGATGAGTTGTACGAACCAAAATGAAAATCTCAATTGAATTGGGATGATTTTTCTGTGTTCCTCGAATTGGGAGCAGATTCGATTCGAGGTTTGGATGGATAGATGAAGATTTTCGGACGAGAATGAAGAAAGCACAGAACAAATAGACAAAGATTTGAATTTTTTGATTCAGACTTCCAGATTTTGATCGAAAAGACCGGTTTTCTCTGAAGATTTCTCCTTCCAGAGGCTTTGTCAGATATGAGAATAGAGAGAAATCATCTATTAGGTTGATTGGTAGCGCTAAGTCATATCACGTCCAAATTACCCAACTCAATCAGATAAACAAATATGCATAGTAGTGTGAGTAGGGATCGTTCCCACGAGAAAAGAGAAATTTAATATGTTCTAAAATAAAAGAAAGGGGGTTTTTTAGTTTGAGATTAACTACTGAAAATTTAAGCAATTTAATAAATCTCTATCAACTATCATGCAAGATTAAAATTATACCAAAGAAATCAATAAGAAACAAGCCTTAGTATCGGTCGACTACACCCTTGATATTTATTCATTCAATCATTGATTCCCTAAAAATAATTAATCATACAAATATTTCATCATTGGAAATTAAATTCTTGTTTCACCTTAATCTTAGTTAATTAGACACCAACGTTCTAGATTAACCCTTACCAATAAATCAACCCGGATACCAGCAATCTAGATTTAAATTTAAGGTAGCATTCAAATGAGTAAACTTGATGAATCTAGACAACACAAATACCAGCAATTGTATTTAATCCAGTCAATTGTTGTTCCTATGATTTAACAAATTCACGAGCAGAAAATATTAAACGCATTTGCTTCGCAAATTAGTTGATTCAAAAAATTACGGATTTGAATTCTAATTTAGCATTAGATTGTATAGCAAAATCTTAAGATGGTCAATCTAAAAATCTCACTTACAAGCATGAAATAATTCAGAACAACTTTTGATACTCAATAAGGATTAAACACTGAAAAATTCGAATCTCATGAATAAACTAAATCAAGGGCTTGCCTTCCTCAACCAAGTTCTAAGGTTTAGCCACAACGATTCATGAAAAACCAAAGAAAAAATCAAAAGAAAAGATGAAATCTTCAGAAAATATAGAACACTAAACCTAGCCGCCAAAGAGAGCTTCAAAGTATGATAATTAATGTCTGAAAAACGGAATAATAAACCTATTAAAAGTCTAGAGTCCAAAATAAAAGAGTTTCCAAATTTAAAAATTCCTTCCTGAACAGCGACGCTCGCTCGATCGGTAAACATTGGCCGATCGAGCGAGAACAAAAATGTGATCCTACTGTCCTTCAAATATAATGCGGCCGCTCGATCGGTATAATCTTGCAGATCGAGCGAGCCAAATTTCCAACTCCTACTGTTTTGCTTCTTCACATGACCCGCTCGATCGGTATAATCATGCAGATCGATCGGGCAACTTTCCTTCAAAATATCTTCAACATTTCTCTTGCTCTACAGTTCCTTCCATGCGTCCGCCAAAAACACTACCTACACAACAAACCGGGAAACAAATTATGCAGACACAAAATATGAAATACAAACAAAACACATAATTAAAACACATAAACGAATGCAAAACAACAACTAAAGGACATTAAAATATGCAACACAAACATAACTATATATCAAATTCCCCCACACTTATTCCTTACTCGCCCTCGATCAAGTCATGTAAAAATAGAATGAAACAGAACAAACACATAAGCAAGGATGAATCATGCATAGCATAGCCTTAGAGATGTTTTCCCACACAAAAACAAACTTAGAACTACTCTCGATTATCAACGATACACCCTCAGTCGAATGCGAACGTGTATGTGTGACATGTTACCCCAGCTACATGCAACTTCAAAAGACAAAGCTTCAAGACTGTTCGTCGACCTAAGACAATTCAGTGCAAGTTTCACAATCAAGAACTCTCATCTCAACAATCTATCAACACAACACAACTCTCTTGAGATAAAATTACGCACCGTAGATTTTTTAAAGTCCCAATAATTACCCGCAGACTTAGCTATAACTAGATAGAATTCGAATTTCAATCCCCTCGTCTATAGCTCGGATGGAACTACAATCCCATGGAATCCGCAAACTTAGATATGAAATAGTGAATAGAATTTCATTTACATTCCAAGCCTGGATGGAATTTTTATTTTAAATTTTTTTCAAGACTTAACCCCATTTTATCCGCATACTTAGCTACAAATAAGACTAGTAGGATTTCAAACACCTTGCTCGCAACCCGAATGGAGTTAATATTTCATCAATGCATAAAAGAAAATTCAAAAAGATGCGCCCAAGAGTGTGTATGCCATATCAACAAGATCATCAAGATTCAAGAACTATAAAGTTCCACAAACACCTAATGTCGTGCAATGGTCCAACAGACATCCACAATATCTAATACATTACTACACTTCACCGGTTAAACAAGCGTGCTTGGGATATTCAACAATCAACCTATGGTTTCTCAATCTAACCAAGAGTAAAACTTTTCACCAAAAACAATTTTTTAACAAAACTTCATCATCATAGGCTAAAAAGTTCATCCTTAACTCATGCATTTGAACAAACATGAACAACAACAACAACACAAGAAATCACAAACAAAATGCAACTACACAACAAAAACAAATGCAATATTATGAAAACAAATACGATGTTATGAATGCACCCCCCACACTTAAATGAAGCATTGCCCTCAATTCAGCAAAACACAAAACACCAATAACAACTAAACACAATGCAATGAAAAAATGTAAAACAGAACTCCCCTGGTTTATTGTTTGGCGGCGTCCTCCTCTTCAACTTTAGGAGGGGGAACAGGAGCGGGGTACTGAAATGGGAAGGGTGGCGGATATGGTAGAGCAGCGGGGATAGCGGTCGGGTCAAGGCCGAGATGCAATGTGATATTCCGCAGGAGAGCATCCACAACTTGAGAGTTGTGAGCCGCCACATTATTTTATGCATCTTGGTGATGAGCATAGGCGGTGAGCTCACGGATGGAATCGGCATGGGAGCGACGAGGAGGCGGAGGTGGGCGTGTTGGAGCATGGACCGGAACGAATTGATCATCCACCAGAAATTGACTTCTCTGATATTCTCTTTTAGCATCTATAGCTGCTTTGTTGATGGGGCGCTTAGGTTGCAACCATTCCTCGTCGACTCGAGGGTGCACACCGGCGCGGATGCACAACTAAGTAATAATCATCGGAAAGAAAAGACCAGTCGTCTTGGAGGTAATCGAACGCCGTATCTGACTGTGAATCACGCGGCCCACATTGATCGGCCAATCCAAATCCAGAGCATAGAGAAGCAAGGCACACTCAATGTGGACCTCACTAGTATGTGAAATAGGCATTATGCGGCGGGATACAAAAGTATACCAAGTTGCTAGGCCCAAGTATAGGTATTTTTCCGTAATGCACTGGTAAGTGACAGGGTTCTTCCAGTAAACACCGGTAAAGCACAATTGAGTAAGAACCTCATTTAAATCCGGGTCAATGGAGAGGCTTTGGTAGATACTGTCGTCAACATCCGGCGTTTTTGGAAAACTATTCAACGCTTGGGGCTCAAATGAAACCAAAGTACCTGGGAAGAAGGCTTTACCATCAACATGTTCTGCAGCATTGGAATAAAATTCCCTAACAAGAGGAACAACGGCCGGAGCGGGCTGCGTACAGAATATCCCTCAACCATGGTTAGCAACTTTGATAGCCACCTCGCTATCTGTAAAGTCAAGTTCAAAACCCCTCTCAGTAATAGGGGAGCGATGGGCCTTAGCGTGATCATATCTATCCCGGGCCGCTTGATTGACGAATCGGTCGGCAAGGTTGACTGAAGTGTTGGATGCCCTAGAACCTTGGAAAAAAGATTTGTCGGTCTCTTGAGTGCGTTTAGCAGGCATGATATCCCAAAGAGTACACAAATTGTAGCAGGGGCGATTCGTCGAACACTTGGCGTGCAAAACAAAATTTCGGTGGTGCTCCGGTAATTTTGGCGGCCGGGTGGTGTAGAGGATGGGGAAGATGATGACTCCAACTATTGATTTATCCCTGCGAGATATGCAGCACAATTGGTGAAGATTGGTGAAAAGTCGAATTTGGGAATTTGTAACGCCCCGATTTTATCTTAATTGACTTTATTTGAGATAATCGGAGATTTCAGAGTTCAAGAGCCGACTTAATTTTGATCAGGGTCCTTTTTGCAAATTTCGGAATTTTCAGGGACTAAAATGCAAATTTGGGATTTGTTAGATATTTAAGCATGAGATTGACTTTTATTCACTCATTCCATTCCCCTCCAAGTCGTCTCCCTCCATTGAAGCGATTCCCAAGTTCTTCAAGCTTTTAGATTTCTCCCCGAGCTCGATCCGTCCGTTGGAAATTATTTCTGAAGGCAGATTAGCGATCACGGCTGAGAGAGCTTCGTTATATCGTAAGTATTTCTCCAATCAGATTCGTTCTATTTTTCGGATGTTGTTAGAATCGATTGAATTTGGAGTATGTTGATCTTGGCAGAGTTCTGATCGTTTATTCTTTGTCGGTTTTGAAATAGAGTGTCGTTCGGATTTGTTATTAATTTTTAGGCTTTAATTCGAAAATGGGATTTTTGGATTTGTTGGAATTGGATTGGATTGGATGAATTATTGTTGTTATGGGTTGTTGGGATTGATATTTAGATGTTTGCATTTTTGGGTTAGGTGAATTTCTAGCCGTTATGCCGCCGGTTTGAATTTTAAGAATTTTGGAAGTTTTGTTGAGTTTTGGGATTATTTTGGTTTGGATGGATTGTTATTGGACTGTGTTTGTATCCGTACAGATTGATTGAAGATAGCAGAGTTCAGAATTAACAGCTTTCGAATCGTTGAAGAGTTGATCGAGGTTTGGTATCGAGTTGATCTCATCCTCGGAAGTTGACTTGAATTATCTTCATCGTTGAACTTTGTTTGGAATGGAATTTTGATTTGGAATTCTTGTATTGTTGTTGTTTCCAGGTTTGGAGCATCGACGTTTGAAAGAGGTATAAGATGACTTAGATTGGAATGGAACGTGTGCATCGAATCCAACTTGATTCGAGTGTTTCGAAGAATCACATACTTGCATGTTATTTGATTTTGATTGAATATAGTTGATTGAGTTATTTTTGCATTGCATTCATCTTGAGCCAGAATCCTTGATTTGAGCAGCGGGCAGGACGACCCTTTTGATGATAGACGTTTTGGGGATTATATTGTGAGTGGTCTGGGTGTAGCCGTTTCACCTAGTGCTAGCATACTCCTTATAGTTGCACCAAAGTCTAGAGGATGGAGATATGTAGCATCACCTCGATCGGGAGATTTGGTGAGTTGTTTACGTGATCTCGTCCTCGGGATCCCAAAGCAAAAGCAGCAACTCTTTTGATTATCCGACTTGATAATCCCAGATTTAAAGACATGCATTTCATTTTGAATTCTCTTGGAATTGCATGGTTGATATGTGAATAGCTGGAAGTTGATGTATTTCGTTTTGAGATACTTATTTGATATTGCATGGTTGTCTCTTTTACTGGGAATATTATTCTCACCGGATTATCCGGCTGTTGTCTTTGTTTGTATGTGTACTTGGCAATAGGTGGGGCAGGACCGAGTTAGAGATCGCATGGATAGGTGGTCGAGTTGATAGAGTGAGGCCTTGTTGTTTTAGAAGTCGAATATGTAATCGAACTTAGATCGTATTCGAACTTGTATTGTATTGCATTGAATAAGCTAGATTGAAACATGTTCTATTAGTTTGAGATTGTATAACTTTAGAACTACTCTGTATTGGATTATGCATGGGTATTAACGTTTTGAGTTGCGTTGTAATGCATGATTTTGTTTTGAAAGTGTTGGAGTCGAGCCTCCTTGTTTTTCTGCTGTTTCCTTGTTCTGCAGCAGGGGGCGCCCGGGCTGCAGTTTTTAGCCATCCGGGCGCACACCCTGACCGCGTTAATCGGTGTGAATAAATTCAACTGGCAAGCGTACCAGGTCAAGTAATAATATAGTGGACAAAGGTCCAAGTGTCGAACCCACAGGGACTGTATAAAAATGATTACCAAAATATATTTATTTCTACTTAATCTAGACTAATTAAAAAGGATGATTTCATATTTTATAAAAATTAATAAAATTGCAATAAAGATCAAATTAATTAAAACGCAGCTGGAAACTTTGGATTAACTTAAATTTGGAAAAGTTCGATCAAGGACTCACGTAGGTACCAGACAATTCATGTAACAAGCAGTAAATCTAAGATATTAGACTTAATCGTAATTCACGGGAATTTTCCTAATTTGTTCGAAGGACTATTTCTAGAACAATCAACCTATTCAAATATTGATGAACTAATCTTTCGTAATTCTAATCAAATTTGAATGCATAAATTGTTGTGAAAATTCAGTAAAAACCTAAACCGCATAATGAAACCGAATTCTATTTCTAGTCAGTTTTACACTATGTTGATTATCGAAGTGATCAAAATCGAGACCTCCTCTGTCGACTTGGAATCGATTAACAAGCAAACAAATAACTGGCCAAGAAATTTGTAAGGCAAATATAAATTCGATAATTAATAAATTCAAATCAAGTCTAAAAATTCCAAATAAACAAACGAGTTTTATACATAAATTGTCTGGCCCAATCACCTGGCCTTGATCGAAAAAGAAAAACTACTCACAATTCATAATTCAAAACCAAGTTTTAATCATGAATTGATAAAAGAAAAATAAAAGAAAAGAGAAAAGAATTCTTCTCCCAAGCGTGTAGCCGTCTCTTCCTCCGTCTCCAACTCAGAAAAATTGTGGAACCCTTGTAAAATAATAAAAACTCCTATTTATAGTGTTTGGAAAGCCTTAAAAATTAATTTCCTAGTTGAAATATAATTTTCGGAATTTTCTGGCCCGTCAACACGCGCGCGTGCGCCTTGGAGTCCTCGCGCGCGCGCTTCATTAAATTACAGAGACTCAGGGCGCGAGATAAAAGCTCGCCCGCGCGCTCTTCTCAAAATTCTCTGGAAATTCCTCTTGCGAGCGCGCGAGATAATTCCCTATCGCGCGCGCGCGCGCTCTATTCTTGCTGAACATGCGCGATAGCTTCCTCCTCAGCGCGATTGCTCACCTTCTTAGCGCGTTAGCGCTCCCTCATGCGCTATTCCTCACCTTCTTAGCGCGTTGGCGCCCCTTGAGGCGCTAAACTCCCACCAACAGCGCAACTTTTTCCTGTTCCGAGCGATGATTTTGAAAAATTCATATCTTAAGATCTAGCCGTCGGATTGACTTGAAACTTGGACTGCAGCTTCAAAACATCTTGAACTTTAATCTGATTGGTGGAGATTGGATTTGGATCTCTCAAAAATTAAATATGATTTTTATGTCAAGGCTGCTCTGTTATTCGCTATTCAAAAATCCAATTTCCTACAAAATTAAACGGGGAAGTGAAATACATACACATGAACTAAAACACATAAAAAACACATAAAAATAATATGAACTCACACAAAATATAAATACAACTAACACAAACTAACGCATACAAAATGAACTTATCAACACCCCCATACTTAACTTTTGCTCGCCCTCGAGCAAGACATGCAAAAACAAAATGCAAACAAAAACATGAGTATGTCAAGTCATAAATGTGCAAAGCCTCCGAGAAGTTCAATCACAAAACCAAAAACACAGACATGCTCTCAACTTTTCATAATACACCTTCGGTTTAACGTGAACGTGTGTGTGTGAAATGTCATTCCAGTTTCATGCAACTTAGATCGAATTCCGTCTCAAATCTGCTTAGCAACGTATGACAATTCAGTGCAAGTTTCACTCTTCAAGTGCTCATTCCTTCCAACAACCTCTAGACTAAACTCACCTCCCTTGAGATAATAAATTACACACCTCCGGATTTTGCATCCGGTATTGCTTTAGCCCCAATAATTACCCGCTGACTTAGCTACAACTGGATAGGATATGAAAAATCATTCTATTTTTTCTTTCTAATCCCCTCGTCTATAGCCCGGATGGAGCATCAATCCCATTTAATCCGCATACTTAGCCTTAAATTTAATTTTTATTATAGGATTTTAATCCTTTCAAGGCCCGGATGGAATTGTATAAAACTCTTTTTTTTTCTAGGTGCGCCCAAGATCATAAGTGTAAACTAGAGCCTCATCAAAATTCATAGAACACAATCAAGATCCACAAATCACCTATTGCCGTGCAATGGTCAAACAGACAGAAACTTCATCAAATCTTTCGCTACACTCCACTGGTCTAACAAAAGTGCTTATAAATATTCACAGTTCAACCTACAGTTTCTCATGTCAAGTCAAGAGCAAAATTTTTTTTCAAAAATTCATTTTTTTCAAATAAACTTCATCATCATTGACTATTATGACTCATCCAACTCATGCAAGACAACATAAACACAAAACATAATGAAATGCATGAATACAAACTATATGCAATAGACTATACCAAATGAATGCAAACACCAACACAAACAAAACTAATCTACCCCCCCATACTTATCCAAAGCATTGCCCTCAATGCTTAGAACAATAAACAAAATGCAAGACAAACAAAAACACAATGAAAACAACAATAACACTCCCCTGGTTTTCGATGCATCCTCTTCCTTCTTGACAAAATCCTCTGGGACGGTATCAGCAGTCTAGATTATCGGTGAGCACGACCAACTGGCATGGGAAAGAAACAATAACCAAATAAAAACAAAAATAAAAACCAAAAACATAATAATAAAAAAAACACTGGGTTGCCTCCCAGCCAGCGCTAAATTTATAGTCTATAGCCCGACTATACTCCTCTTTGAGTGGCGAAATTCAAGGTGGTTTATCCACCGTCTGTGAAAAACTCGAATCAGTCCTGCACTTGCATGCTGCATCTTTAAAGAACTTGTGCAAGGGATTAATTACTGCAGACAACTGCACCTGCAGACATTTACCAACATCAGCATAAATTACATCAATAAAATTAACATGAGAGCAAGATTTGACAGTTAGGCTATCGGTAGCCGACTTAAACATTTTAAAAACAACTTGCTCATCATTCAATCTCAGAACCAACTCTCCCTTCTCAACATCAACTAGGGCTCTACTAGCAGCAAGAAAAGGACGCCCTAAAATCAGTGGAACCTCACAGTCCTCATCCATGTCAAGAATAACAAAATCTACAGGGTATATAAAGTGTTCTATCTTGACTAGGACATTCTCTACGATCCCTCTCGGATATTTAATAGAACCATCAGCAAATTTAAGAGAGATAGTAGCAGGTTCTATATTTTCAACTCCTAATTTTCGAGCAATAGAATAAGGCATTAAATTAATGCTCGACCCAAGATCACACAACACATTCTCAAAAGACAAACTTCCAATATGACAGGGTATAGAAAAACTCCCTGGATCCTGAGATTTTGTTGGAAGCTTCTTTTGCAACACCGCCGAGCACTCCTCCTTCATTGTGACTTGCGTAAGATCATTCAGCTTCTTTTTATTTTTCATCAAATCATTCATAAACTTTGCATATCTCGGCATCTGAGCTAAAGCATCTGCAAAAGGTATGTTAATATGCAGTTTCTTGAAAATTTCAAGAAACTTTTTAAATTGAGACTCAAATAATATTTGCTTAGCTCTAAGGGGGAAAGGTAAAGTAGATAAATCAACATTTTCATTAACTTCAAATTTTGAACTCTTACCTTTCTTACTTGCCTTGGAGGAATTTTCAACCCGCACATCTTCCATAACTTCTGAACTTTTCGGCCTCTCCATGGTCTCTTCTTCGTCCATCTGCTTCTCCTCAGACTGTGCTCGAGTCACGACCATAATAGCATTCACGCCTCTTGGATTTGGTTCAGTGTTGCTAGGCAACGCTCCAGTAGGACGAGTAGAGAGTTGGGTTGCGATTTGACTCATCTGATTTTCCAACCTCTGCATCATAGCTTCTTGATTTTGTAAACGAGCCTCAGTACCCGCCACATATTTCATCATTATTTCCTCGAAGCTCGGCTTCTTCTCCTCTTGCTTGGACTGCCAGTTCTGATTATAAGTGTTGTTGTAGGAGTTGTAGGCTGCCGTCCTTGATTTCCCATAAAATTTACCGCATCAACTTCAAACAACTGCTGATCTTCTTTCAGATTCCCTTGTGCTGGCGCTGTTTTCATGAGTGCCACTTGATGTGTTAGAGAGTCGATCTTAGCATTCAGGGCCATCAAAGCATCGACCTCCAGAATTCCAGCCTTCTTTTCCTTCTTTACATCCGGCCATCCAATGTTACTCTCTGCCATATTGCCTATGATCTCCCACGCATCAGCTGGCGTTTTCCTGAATAGACATCCATTGGCAGCAGCATCCAGCATAAATCGAACCGACTGATCGGCTCCGTTGTAGAACGTCTGGGTCTGCTGGCTTTGAGTAAGATTATGTTGAGGACATGTCCTCAACATCTTTTTGAACCTAGTCCACGCCGCATGTAGAGATTCTCCCTCCTTTTGCTTGAAAGATATAATATCAGAGAATAACTTAGCCATCTTCGTAGGAGGGAAATATTTCTTTAAGAATTCTTGGACAAGTCCCGTCCAAGTAGTAATAGAACCAGTCGGCAGGTCATCAAGCCACTCCAAGGCTTCGCACTGTAATGAGAAGGGGAATAACCGCAGTCTCACTGCATCAGAGGTTACCCCATTGACTTTGAAGGTGTCGCAGATCGACAGGAATCGCTCCAGATGAGCGTAAGGATCTTCAGTAGAAGTGCCTCCAAACCATGCTTGAAGTTGGATCATCTGAATAGTGGAGGGTTTAAGCTCAAAGCTGTTCGCCTCAACAGCGGGGCGAACGATGTTGGATCCATAACCTTCAACCGGAGGCCTAATAAGATCCCAAACAGTACGGTTGTCAACTTCGTCAGCCATCTCTTCCTCAGACTCAGAATCAAGCTCCAAATTAAGATATTTCCTAGCTCTCAGAATCCTGCTAAGTGTGCGTTCTATCTCCAAATCGAGTGGTAGAATATTTTTGAATATTCTAGATCGACGCATGCACTAGAAGATGAGTACCTGACAACACAAATAAAAAAAAAATTCAGAAAGCAAATAAATAAAAAAAATAGTCTAATCTCAAGAGAAATAAAAATTTTGATATCAAACAGTCCCCGGCAACGGCGCCAAAAACTTGACCGCGTTAATCGGTGTGAATAAATTCAACTGGCAAGCGTACCAGGTCAAGTAATAATATAGTGGACAAAGGTCCAAGTGTCGAACCCACAGAGACTGTATAAAAATGATTACCAAAATATATTTATTTCTACTTAATCTAGACTAATTAAAAAGGATGATTTCATATTTTATAAAAATTAATAAAATTGCAATAAAGATCAAATTTATTAAAACGCAGCTGGAAACTTTGGATTAACTTAAATTTGGAAAAGTTCGATCAAGGACTCACGTAGGTACCAGACAATTCATGTAACAAGCAGTAAATCTAAGATATCAGACTTAATCGTAATTCACGGGAATTTTCCTAATTTGTTCGAAGGACTATTTCTAGAACAATCAACCTATTCAAATATTGATGAACTAATCTTTCGTAATTCTAATCAAATTTGAATGCATAAATTGCTGTGAAAATTCAATAAAAACCTAAACCGCATAATGAAACCGAATTCTATTTCTAGTCAGTTTTACACTATGTTGATTATCGAAGTGATCAAAATCGAGACCTCCTCTGTCGACTTGGAATCGATTAACAAGCAAACAAATAACTGGCCAAGAAATTTGTAAGACAAATATAAATTCGATAATTAATAAATTCAAATCAAGTCTAAAAATCCCAAATAAACAAACGAGTTTTATACATAAATTGTCTGGCCCAATCACCTGTCCTTGATCGAAAAAGAAAAACTACTCACAATTCATAATTCAAAACCAAGTTTTAATCATGAATTGATAAAAGAAAAATAAAAGAAAAGAGAAAAGAATTCTTCTCCCAAGCGTGTAGCCGTCTCTTCCTCCGTCTCCAACTCAGAAAAATTGTGGAACCCTTGTAAAATAATAAAAACTCCTATTTATAGTGTTTGGAAAGCCTTAAAAATTAATTTCCTAGTTGAAATATAATTTTCGGAATTTTCTGGCCCGTCAACACGCGCGCGTGCGCCTTGGAGTCCTCGCGCACGCGCTTCATTAAAATACAGAGACTCGGGTTTCCTCTCTCACGCGCGCGCGAGATAAAAGCTCGTTCGCGCGCGTTCTTCTCAAAATTCTCTGAAAATTCCTCTTGCGCGCGCGCGAGATAATTCCCTATCGCGCGCGCGCGCTCTATTCTTGCTGAACATGCGCGATAGCTTCCTCCTCAGCGCGATTGCTAACCTTCTTAGCACGTTAGCGCTCCTTCATGCGCTATTCCTCACCTTCTTAGCGCGTTAGCGCCCCTTGAGGCGCTAAACTCCCACCAACAGCGCAACTTTTTCCTGCTCCGAGCGACAATTTTGAAAAATTCATATCTTAAGATCTAGCCGTCGGATTGACCTGAAACTTGGACTGCAGCTTCAAAACATCTTGAACGTTAATCTGATTGGTGGAGATCGGATTTGGATTTCTAAAAAATTAAATATGATTTTTATGTCAAGGCTGCTCTGTTATTCGCTCTTCAAAAATCCAATTTCCTACAAAATTAACCGGGGAAGTGAAATACATACACATGAACTAAAACACATAAAAATAATATGAACTCACACAAAATATAAATACAACTAACACAAACTAACGCATACAAAATGAACTTATCACACCCCTTCGAGCCAAACAGCAGGTTGCTTTTTTTGGAGGCGCCCGGGCTGCAGTTTTTAGCCGCCCAGGCGCACCCCCCTTTTAAAAAAAAAAAAATTTCTTGCTTTTAGTCTTGGATCTTGTTTACTTAATTGTTGTCTAATCCGAGATTAGTTGTTTAGAACCGAGGTCTCACATTAAGTGGTATCAGAGCCGTTAAGATTCTTGGACTGAATTTAGAAGTGAGCGGGGTAGATCGAGTCCGCATGAATTGATTCTCGCATGTGATTGAGTTATTTAAATTGATTTATTTAAATACCATGTGAGCATGCTTTATTGTTGAGAATTATTTGAGTTACATGATTTTGTGATTTAAATTATAAAGCATGAATTATTTGAGATATGAACTGTATTTCACTGGTATCCGGTTTTTCTGAGCGGTTGTAGAGGGGCACCGGTTGTAGCGATTGAGATATCTTGTGCCCTAACCTTTGTTATTCAGATGGGTCCTCGCCGAGTGATAAACAGAAACACACCGCCAGTTATTCTTACAACTGAGCAAGCTAGTACTGAAACGGTTGAGATGGATGCTACAGCGAAGCCTATGGAAACCTTGCTGAAGAGGTTTCAGTCATTCAATCCGCCGTTGCTGATGGGTTCAGAAAATCCAGTTTACTGTGAGAGTTGGTTGGATGATATCGATCAGTTGTTCGATTCCATCGATTACACAGATGACCGTCGAATCAGGTTAGTCATTCATCAGCTTCGTGGGGTTGCTAAGAGCTGGTGGATCATGACGAAGAAAGCAATGGAGAATAGAGGTACGAAAGTTACTTGGATTCTTTTCAAATCTGAATTTTATAAGCGGTTTTTCCCTATCTCGTACGTAAGGATAAGGGAGCTGTGTTTGCCAACCTAAGGCAAGGGAATCTGAACATTGAAGAGTACGAAGAAAGCAATGGAGAATAGAGGTACGAAAGTTACTTGGATTCTTTTCAAATCTGAATTTTTATAAGCGGTTTTTCCCTATCTCGTACGTAAGGATAAGGGAGCTGTGTTTGCCAACCTAAGGCAAGGGAATCTGAACATTGAAGAGTATGTGGCTAAGTTTGATAGTCTGTTGCGTTTTGCACCGCTAATTGCCGGTGATGAGGAAGCTAAAGCCGACCATTTCATTAATGGCTTGAACCCTAACATCTTCACGCTGGTAAACACTGCTAGGCCAGATAATTTTGCAGATGCCATGAATCACGCAAAAGGAGCAGAAGCAGGTTTGTGGAGACAGAGTGGAGGTCAGTTTGTGCCGCAGCAACAGCAAGGACAGTTTCAGGAACAACCTTACCAATACCAGAACCAACCATCTTAGTTTCAGAATCAACCACCGAGTTCTGAAGGTGGTAGCAGTGGAGGTAATAAGAAGGATTACTATCATTCGAAAGGGAAGCAGTTTAAGAAGCACGGAACCAGTTCTTCGAGCTCGAGTGGTTCGAGGCAGTATGGATCGGGACAGAGTTCGGGACAGTCAGGCATGTCTTGTGCCAACTGCGGAGGTCGTCACTCCAGTGATCAGTGTAGAGGTATTTTTGGAAGCTGTCACATTTGTAACCAGGCGGGGCATTTTGCGAGAACGTGTCCTCAGCGTGTTCCTCAGCAAGCTCAGAGTGGAATTTTCCCGAGACAGACAGCTCAGCCTCAGCAGCAAGCACCTACTATCCACTCTTTCCAACCTCAGCAACAGAATGTGCAGGAAGGTAATCAGTATGCAAGCCAGCCTCCCAGACAGCAGGCACGAGTTTTTGCTCTGTCTGAGGATCCGCAGACTCAGGCTGCACCCGATAATGACAGATCAGCGATCTTTTCTTATCGAGATTTTGGGGATGTATTCTGATTAAGTGGAATTCCGCTCTATTCTAGCCATCGAGACAGCTGAAGACGCTCGAGACTCAATGTCTGAATCTGGACTTTGAGCTCGCATCGATCTTATTGATTAGAAGATCTGTTATCTATTTTCTTATGAGGAAATTTTCGTGATATGTTCTAATCTTAGGAGTTGGAGTATTTGTTTTCGCAGACGGAACTGATTTGGAGACAGAGAAGAGGATTAAATAATTTGAGATTCTGACTGCGAATCTTTTCCGATGAATTATATGCAGCAGCTGATGCTCTGAGCCGAAAGATCTGTTCTTATTTTATCTACTATCGGTATTTTCTTTGATGGATGATTCTTACAATTCTGATTAGAGTTTGAATCAGATAGGAGGCCTATCAGAAATTTTTCTTTTGAGCCAAATCAGAATGGGATAGAGATTACGTTCGAGGAATACGTCGCAAGACTTTTGTGATTTGTTTGAGTGAGTTGCTATCCGTGTATGATTGACGATTATTGTTCTGTTGTTGTATTCCCTACGGATTGGTTCTCAGACATGATCAGATGATGGATATTCTGTCAGAATTTTTTCAGATTGTTTTGAATGCCGGATTGGTCATTTCAGACAGAGATTTTTGTTATACCTTTTCTTCTGGATTAGTCTCCAAAGAGGTTTTGTTATTCCAGTTCATCTGAGTTCAATTGATATCCTCAGAACGACGGACAGCCAGAGCAGACGAGTTGAACTTTTGACGTTATGCCATGATTTGAAGTGCTCGACTTAGCACTAGTTGGCAGAACTTCGGATTCTTGTGGAGACTTTGTACAACGACAGCTTTTTGGCGAATTCTTGAATGCACTTCTCAAGAGTTGTACAAGAAGAGAAGAAGATCCCTGTTGTTTGGAGGTGATTTTCTGTGCCACCTGTTTTGGAACCAGAGATGAATCGAATTGTGACTAAGCAGAGGAAGATTTTTCTGACGAGAATGAGTCGACTTTTGATTGACGGACTTGAAGGTGTAAGTTGAGAGACACAGTTCGTGTTGGAATCGTGTTGATTTCGAGGACGAAATCTTTTCTTAGAGCGGGAGAATTGTAACGCCCCGATTTTATCTTAATTTACTTTATTTGAGATAATCGGAGATTCCAGAGTTCAAGAGCCGACTCAATTTTGATCAGGGTCCTTTTTGCAAATTTCGGAATTTTTAGGGACTAAAATGCAAATTTGGGATTTGTTAGATATTTAAGCATGAGATTGACTTTTCTTCACTCATTCCCTTCCCCTCCAAGTCGTCTCCCTCCATTGAAGCGATTCCCAAGTTCTTCAAGCCTTTAGATTTCTCCCCGAGCTCGATCCGTCTGTTGGAAATTATTTCTGAAGGCAGATTAGCGATCACGGCTGAGAGAGCTTCGTTATATCGTAATTATTTCTCCGATCAGATTCGTTCTATTTTTTGGATGTTGTTAGAATCGATTGAATTTGGAGTATGTTGATCTTGGCAGAGTTCTGATCGTTTATTCTCTGTCGGTTTTGAAATAGAGCGTCGTTCGGATTTGTTATTAATTTTTAGGCTTTAATTCGAAAATGGGATTTTTGGATTTGTTGGAATTGGATTGGATTGGATGAATTATTGTTGTTATGGGTTGTTGGGATTGATATTTAGATGTTTGCATTTTTGGGTTAGGTGAATTTCTAGCCGTTATGCCGCCGGTTTGAATTTTAAGAATTTTGGAAGTTTTGTTGAGTTTTGGGATTATTTTGGTTTGGATGGATTGTTATTGGACTGTGTTTGTATCCGTACAGATTGATTGAAGATAGCGGAGTTCAGAATTAAAAGCTTTCGAATCGTTGAAGAGTTGATCGAGGTTTGGTATCGAGTTGATCTCATCCTCAGAAGTTGACTTGAATTATCTTCATCATTGAAATTTGTTGGGAATGGAATTTTGATTTGGAATTCTTGTATTGTTGTTGTTTCCAGGTTTGGAGCATCGACGTTTGAAAGAGGTATAAGATGACTTAGATTGGAATGAAACGTGTGACTCGAATCCGACTTGATTCGAGTGTTACGAAGAATCACATACTTGCATGTTATTTGCTTTTGATTGAATATAGTTGATTGAGTTATGCATTGCATTCATCTTGAGCCAGAATCCTTGATTTGAGCAGCGGGCAGGATGACCCTTTTGATGATAGATGTTTTGGGGATTATATTGTGAGTGGTCTGGGTGTAGCCGTTTCACCTAGTGCTAGCATACTCCTTATAGTTGCACCAAAGTCTAGAGGATGGAGATACGTAGCACCACCTCGATCGGGAGAGTCGGTGAGTTGTTTACGTGATCTTGTCCTCGGGATCCCAAAGAAAAAGCAGCAACTCTTTTGATTATCCGACTTGATAATCCCAGATTTAAAGACATGCATTTCATTTTGAATTCTCTTGGAATTGCATGTTTGATATGTGAATATCTGGAAGTTGATGTATTTCGTTTTGAAATACTTATTTGATATTGCATGGTTGTCTCTTTTACTGAAAATATTATTCTCACCGGATTATCCGGTTGTTGTCTTTGTTTGTATGTGTACTTGGAAACAGGTGGGGCAGGACCGAGTCAGAGATCGCATGGATAGGTGGTCGAGTTGATAGAGTAAGGCCTTTTTGTTTTAGAAGTCGAATATGTAATCGAACTTAGATCGTATTCGAACTTGTATTGTATTGCATTGAATAAGCTAGATTGAAGCATGTTCTATTAGTTTGAGATTGTATAACTTTAGAACTACTCTGTATTGGATTATGCATGGGTATTAATGTTTTGAGTTGCGTTGTAATGCATGATTTTGTTTTGAAAGTGTTGGAGTCGAGCCTCCTTGTTTTTCTGCTGTTTCCTTGTTCTGCAGCAGGGGGCGCCCGGACTGCAGTTTTTAGCCGCCCGGGCGCACACCCCTTCGAGCCAAACAGCATGTTGCTGTTTTTGGAGGCGCCCGGGCTGCAGTTTTTACCCGCCCGGGCGCACCCCCCTTTTAAAAAAAAAAAATTCTTGCTTTTAGTCTTGGATCTTGTTTACTTAATTGTTTTCTAATCCGATATTAGTTGTTTAGAACCGAGGTCTCACAGAATTTATGGATTTAAGGGGGGAAACACGAGGAGAGAATGAGAGAAATAACGAGATGATTCGCAATTTAATTTGCGAGAAAATGGTCTCACTTTATCGGTAGAGGTTAACCGATCGAGACCAAAAATCCTAAGTTTCTGCCTCGCTTAAAAAAAACGCCCGCTCGATTGGTAAAGATTAACCGATCGAGCGAGGCTTAAACTTCAAAGTTTCTGCCTTACCTCAATAGCGCTCTCGCTCGATCGGTAAGGATTAATTGATCGAGCGAGCTAAAATTTACGAACCTACTGCCTGCCCCAAAATTGCGCTCGCTCGATCGGTAGAAGTCTACGGATCGAGCGAGCCAAAAAAATTAAAAATATTTTTGGATTTTATATTTTCCGAAAAACAAACTAAAAAAAAGAAAACAAGAAAAGAAAAAGTACTAGAAAAAAAAATAAAACAAGGGAAAGGAAACGAAAAACACTGGGTTGCCTCCCAGTCAACGCTAAATTTACAGTTAGTCTATAGCTCGAGTGCATGCTGCGATTTATTCGACATCTGGCGGAGCGTCTAGTGTGAGATCATGCTCGTCCTTTCCTACATTTCCTTGGACTCCTTCATAGTAGTGTTTTAGTCTGTGGTCATTAACCTTGAATATTTTTGATGTGTCCAGACTCTGAATTTCGAATGCACCATGGGAAAAAACATTAGTGATAACAAACGGTCCATTCCAACGTGAACGCAACTTACATGGAAATAGCCGAAGTCGTGAGTGATAGAGCAGAACTTTCTGACCGACTTCAAATTCCCGTCTAGAAATCATCTTGTCATGGAAGGCCTTTGTCTTTTCCTTGTAAATTTTTGAACTGGCATATGCATCATTGCGTATCTCCTCTAATTCCTGTAACTGCATCTTCCGATGCTCGCCACTCTCATCCATATGCATGTTAAATTTTTTGATAGCCCAATAAGCTTTATGCTCCAACTCCACGGGCAGATGGCATGGTTTCCCAAATATCAGCCGATAAGGGGGCATTCCAATTGGCGTCTTGAACGCGGTTCTGTAAGCCCACAAAGAGTCATCCAAACGCAAGCTCCAGTCCTTCCTTGTAGGATTCACGGTCTTCTCTAAGATAGACTTGATCTCTCTGTTCAAAACCTCAGCTTTACCATTGGATTGTGGATGGTAGGCAGTGGAGATCCTGTGCGTCACATGGTACTTTTTCAGCAAACTGGCCACAGTTTAGTTGTAGAAGTGCGTTCCTCTATCACTGATGATGGCTCGTGGAATCCCAAACCTAGAGAAAATATTGTGCTTGATAAACTCTGCAACTACTTTAGAATCATCAGTACGGGTGACCTTTGCTTCCACCCATTTCGAGACATAATTTACAGCAAGCAATATATATATGTATCCATACGGACTAGAAAAAGGTCCCATGAAGTCGACGCCCCAAACATAAAAGATTTCACAAACTAAAATAGGTTGCTGAAGAGTCTCCTTGCACTGGGATATATTACATGTCTTCTGACATTGAGCACACGACTTAAGAAAAATGTAAGCGTCTCGAAATATGGATGGCCAGAAAAATCTGCTGTCCAAAACCTTTCCGCTGTTCTTTTTGCTCCAAAGTGACCACCACAAGCATATGAGTGACAAAACGTGAGAATAGGAATTACCTCACTTGCCGGTACACATCGTCGTATGACTTGATCAGCGCAGTGTTTCCACAAATATGGATCATCCCACACAAAATACTTAGCATCGCTTCGAACTTTATCTCTTTGTGCCTTAGAAAATTCAGAAAGAAACCCATTAGTAACTAAATAATTCACAATTTTCGCATACCAGGGTAATTCTATGCTTGCTGAAAATAGTTCTCATTAGGAAATTCTTCTCGCAAGCTCAGCTCCTCATCAATATGAACTAGATGGCTCAAGTGTTCAACGACTTGTTTCTCCATTCCTCTTTTGTCCTTGATTTCCACATCGAATTCGCTCAAGAGTAGTATCCATCGTATTAGCCTTGTTTTTGCCTCCTTCTTCGCCATAAAAAAACGACGAGCTGCATGATCAGAATAAACAATGACTTTAGCACCAAGTAAATAAGAACGAAATTTCTCTAAAGCAAAAACTACGGCCAAGTGCTCTTTCTCAGTGGTAGAATAATTTCGTTGGGCATCGTTCAGAATACGCAAAGCATAGTAGATATCATGCGATGCTTTTCAAATTTTCTGGCCCAAAACCGCTCCTACAACATAGTCGCTGGCATCACACATGATTGTAAATGGTTTGCTCCAGTCCAGTGGTTGGATGATTGGTGCAGATGTCAATGAGTACTTAAGTTTGTCAAAAGACTTTTTGCATGGTGCATCAAACTCAAACGGGACATCTTTCTGCAACAGCTTGCACATAGGGGCTGCGATCTTGAAAAAATCCTAAATGTATCTCCTGTAAAAACCTGCATGGCCAAGAAAAGATCGCACTTCCCGCACACTTTCGGGGTAAGGTAGAGACTGAATAATATTGATTTTTGCTTTATCTACCTCTGTTCCCTTAGATGAGATGACATGACCCAAAACAATACCTTGACCAACCATAAAATGACATTTTTCAGAATTTAGAACTAGGTTGGTTTCAACACACCGCTTTAGGACTAGAGCAAGATGAGACAAGCATTTTTCGAATGAATCACCATAGGCAGTAAAATCATCCATAAAAACCTCTAAGATATGCTCAATATAGTCAGAAAAAATGCTAACCATACACCGTTTGAATGTGGCTAGTGCATTACAGAGTCCAAAGGGCATCCATCGATATGCAAAGGTTCTGAACGGACAAGTGAATGTCGTCTTCTCCTGATCCTCTGGCGCAATTACAAATTGAAAATAACCAGAATATCCATCAAGAAAACAATAGTGAAAATCACATGCTAACCTTTCAATCATTTGATCAATAAAGGGTAAAGGAAAATGGTCCTTTCGGGTTTCAGCATTCAAATTCCTGTAATATATACAAACCCTCCACCCATTTTGAATGCGCGTGGGAACCAATTCGTAATCCTTGTTCTTCACCACAGTAATCTCGGTTTTCTTGGGCACCACTTGAACCGGACTGACCCACTGATTGTCAGAAATTGGGTAGATCACTCCTACTTCAAGTAGTTTCAGAATTTCAGCCTTTACCACCTCCATCATAGGTGGGTTCAACTTTCTCTGTGGCTGACACGAGGGATTCGCTCCTTCTTCCATTAAAATCCTATGCATGCAAGTAGAAGGGCTGATTCCCTTGATATTTTCTATGGTCCACCCAATAGCAGTCTTGTGCTCCTTTAGAACTTTGACCAATTGCTCCTCTTGTTCAGCTTCCAAACTGTTGGAGATGATAACAGGTATGTTTCTCCTTCTCCAAGGAAAACATACTTAAGATGTTTGGGAAGCATCTTCAGTTCAACGATTGGTTCCTACAAAACAAATGGAAGGCGCCGAGTATTAGAAATTGGTAAAGATAAAAAAAAAAAAAACATTACCTGACTGAGGTAGCTCAGGAGCACTGTTCAAAATGTTTTCAATTTCTTTTTCTTCTTCACTTCGTCCAATTCCATCCTCATCCTGATGAATGGGTGCGATAATGGCCACCTCTAGCTCATCTTTTCCTGTATGCTCACAATATTCTTATGCCAAGTAATCACAATATCGACAGAATAAACACAATCATCACTGTTAGAAAATCTCATGGCATCATAAATATTAAACTTCACAATTTCTCCAACGAATTCCATAGTAAGTGTGTCACTTTGAACATCAATTTTAGTCATCGATGTTTTCAAGAAGGGTATGCCTAACAGAATAGGACTATTGTGATCACCATTTTTCATGTCAAGCACATAAAAATCTGCAGGAAATACCAAGTTATTTACTTGCAATAAAACATCTTCCACTATTCCCCTAGGGTACGCATTAGACCTATCAGCTATCTGTATAAAAATTATAGTTTTATTCAAAGGACCAAGTTTTAAGGACACATAAATAGAGTGCATGGAATAGAAAACATACCTGGATCCTTGCACTTTGCGGGCAATTTTCTTTGGATCACCGCAGATACATTCTCACCTAATTCCACTTTCTAACAACCCTTCAGTGTCTGTTTCCTCTTTTCTGTGCACAATTCCTTCAAAAACTTTGCGTATCGAGGTACCTGCTGTGAGACCTCGATTCTAATCATCTAATCTCAGAATAAACAATAATTACGCATACAAGATCTAAGATTAAAAGCAAAGTTTTTTTTTTCTTTACATAGGGTGACGCGCGGGCGCGCCACCCGAGGCGCGGGCACGCATACAGCCCTGCTCGAGCCTCCGAGAAAAGGAGCAGAATGCGCGGGCGCTCCACACCAGGCGCGGGCGCGCATGGCTTGCTGTTTTAGCTCAAAAAAAGGCTCCAAAAGTGCAATCCAACACCCGGAAAGGCTCCGACATGATCCAACTAACACTTTTGCAAAAACGAAGTATTCAATTACAAAAAAGAGTAGAACATGCATCAATTCTAAGTTCCAAAATCCAAAATACAAATCGAGTTCGAATACAATCTAAGTTCGATTTCAAATTCGACTTCTACAATAACAAGGCCTCACTCTATCAACTCATCCACCTAGCCATGCGATCTCTGACTCGGTCCTGCCCCACCTGTTGCCAAGCACACATACAAAGACAAGACAACAGCCGGATAATCCGGTGAGAATAATATTCCCAGTAAAAGAGACAAACATGCAATATCATAAAAACATCTCAAACGAAATGCATCATCTTCTAGATATTCATAAAACAACCATGAAATTCCACAAGAATGTCTAAAACTCAATTCCTATGCATAAATGCAATGCATGTCTTTAAAATATGGGATTATCAAGTCGGATAATCAAAACATTTCTGCTTTTGCTTTTGGGATCCCGAGGACGAGATCACGTAAACGACTCACCGACTCTCCCGATCGAGGTGGTGCTACGTATCTCCATCCTCTAGACTTTGGTGCGACTATAAGGAGTATGCTAGCACTAGGTGAAACGGCTACACCCAGGCCACTCACAATATAATCCCCAAAACGTCTATCATCAAAAGGGCCGTCCTGCCCGCTACTCAAATCAAGGATTCATGTTCAAGATGAATGAAATTCAAAACATAACTCAAATAATTCAAATAATCAAATAACATGCAAGTATGTGATTCTTCGGAACACTCGAATCAAGTCGGATTCGAGTCACACGTTCCATTCCAATCTAAGTCATCTTATACCTCTTTTCAACAACTTCGATGCTCCAAACCGGCTACAATCTCCAAGTCGAACAAAGCTGAAATCTCGCAACTCCACTGGCCTCAAATCAATCTGTGCAAGAAGTAATAAAGGCTCGAGATTAACATACAACTCAAACAAAGGCTTGGCTCAACAATTCGAACCGATAAACAATCCAATACTCAAGCCGACGGCATAACGGCTATAATCTGATCAAACCGGAAATGCAGACAGCAGTTCAATAACGATATAACCTCATATCAATGCCCAAAACAACAATAACAAGGAAAACTCATCAATCTCAAAATCCAGGTTTTTGAACATGGCTTCCAAAAATCATAACAAATCCGAACGTCGCTCTAATTCAAAACTGACAGATAATAAACGATCAGAACTCCGCCAAGAACAACATACTAGAATCTAAATTGATTCTAACAACCTCCGAAAAACAAAACATATCCGATCGGAGAAATACTTACGGTATAACGAAGCTCTCTCAGCCGTGATCGCTAATCTGCCTTCAGAAATAATTTCTAACGGACGGATCGACCGGAAACCGAAATCCCAAAGCTTGAAAAGACAAAGGGGGTGGCTCCAATGGAGGTTAACGAGTTGGGGAGGATGAGGGAGTGCCAAGGACTAGTCAACTAGGGTAGATAATATAACAAATTCAATATTTGAGTTTTAGTCCCTGAAAATTCCAAAATTTGCAAAAAGGACCCTGATCAAAATAAAGTCGGCTCTTGAACTCTGAAATCTCCGATTATCTCAAATAGAGTCAATTAAGATAAAATCGGGGCGTTACAATTCTCCTCCACTAAGAAAAGATTTCGTCCTCGAAATCGACACGGTTCCAACACGAACTCTGTTCTCCAAACTACTCCTTCAAGTCTGTCAATCAAAAGTCGATTCCTAATCGTTGGAAAAGTCTTCCATGCTTAGTAACAATTCGACTCATCTCTGGTTCCAAAACAAGCGACACAGAAAATCACCTCCAATCAACGGAAATCTTCTTCTCTTATCGTACAACTCTTGAAAAAGTGCATTCAAGAATTTACCAAAAATCTGTGATTGTACGAAGTCTCCACAAGAATCCGGAGTTCTGCCAACTAGTGCTAAGTCGAGCACCACAACTCATGGCATAACTTCAAAAGTTCAACTCATCTTCTCAGGCTGTCCGTCGTTCTGAGGGTATCGAACTGAAAAAGTTGAAATCAGACAACAAAATCTCGTCAAAGTCCTTGCCTAAAGAACGAGTGCATCAAGGATCTCTGTCTAAACTGACAGACTTCAACAAAAACAAGACATCTGACGACCTCTAACAAGATATCAATCCTCTAATCTTGACTGAAAGTCATTCTGTACAGAGAACGGTAGCAGATTCCAGCAATCGGTCATTCGAAGTCAGATAGTAGATAAAATAAGAACAGTTCAAAACATCGGTTGCTGCATAAAATTCCTCAGATAAAGATTCGCAGTCAGAATCTCAAACAATCTAATCTTATTTTCTACTTTCAAATCAGTTCCGTCTGCTAAAATAATTACTCCAACTCTTAAGATTAGAACAGATCACGTGAATTTCCGCATAAGACAAATAGAAGAACAGGTCTTCAAATCAATAAGATCGCTACGAGCTCAAAGTCTAGATTCAGACATTGAGTCTCGAGCGTCTTCAACTGTCTCGACGTCTAGACTATAGCGCAATTCCACCATCTCCAAAACCTCGATAAGAAAAGATCGCTGATCGGCATAAATTCCATCATCAAATCATACAATCGAAGAAGACCATTCGATCCAAAAGAATTCCGACATCGAAGAAAAACATACAACTGCTCGGCACAAACATCTGCTATATGATTCTCAAAAGCTCCGAAAGATCAGTACAATTCTCATTCCAAAAAGATAAGAAATCAACGATAAAAATTCCTAGTCTCAACTAATTCTTCTAAAAGATCCGGTTAACAGAAGTTAACAACACTACTGGAGTATTCATCAATTCGAACGATTCAACAATTTAAAAGAGGCACGTTAAACATATACAGATTCTTCAATAAGAAGGCAAGAGATTTGCCAGTATCTAACAGTCCAATAAGAATAGGAAACTCAATATCGAACGTTACCTGATCTGTCATTATCGGGTGCAGCCTGAGTCTGCGGATCCTCAGACAGAGCAAAAACTCGTGCCTGCTGTCTAGGAGGCTGGCTTGCATACTGATTACCTTCCTGCACATTCTGTTGCTGAGGTTGGAAAGAGTGGACAATAGGTGCTTGCTGCTAAGGCTGAGCTGTCTGTCTTGGGAAAATTCCACTCTGAGCTTGCTGAGGAACACGCTGAGGACACGTTCTCGCAAAATGCCCCGCCTGGTTACAAATATGACAGCTTCCAAAAATACCTCTACACTGATCACTGGAGTGACAACCTCCGCAGTTGGCACAAGACATGCCTGACTGTCCCGAACTCTGTCCCGATCCATACTGCCTCGAACCACTCGAGCTCAAAGAACTGGTTCCGTGCTTCTTAAACTGCTTCCCCTTCAAGAGATAGTAATCCTTCCTGTTACCTCCACTGCTACCACCCTCAGAACTCGGTGGTTGGTTCTGAAACTGAAAGGATTGATTCTGGTAATGGAACGGTTGGTTTTGGTATTGAGAAGATTGTGCCTGAAACTGTCCTTGCTGCTGCTGAGGCACAAACTGATTTCCTCTTTGTCTCCACAAACCTGCTTCTGCTCCCTTTGCGTGATTCATGGCATCCGCAAAGTTGTTAGGCCTGTTGGTATTTACCAACGTGAAGACGTCGGGGTTCAAACCATTGATGAACTGATCTGCCTTAGCTTCTTCATCTCCGGCAATTAGCGGTGCAAAACGCAACAGACTATAGAACTTAGCCACGTACTCTTCAATGTTCAGATTCCCTTGCCTCAGGTTGGCAAACTCTGCTCCCTTATCTTTGCGATACGAGATAGGGAAAAACCGCTTATAAAATTCCGATTTGAAAAGAGTCCAAGTAACTTTCGTACCTCTATTCTCCATTGCTTTCTTCGTCATGATCCACCAACTCTTAGCAACCCCACGAAGCTGATGAATGACTAACCTGATTCGACGGTCATCTGAGTAATCGATGGAATCGAACAACTGATCGATATCATCCAACCAACTCTCACAGTCCACTGGATTTTCTGAACCCATCAACAATGGCGGATTGAACGACTGAAACCTTTTCAGTAAGGTTTCCATAGGCGTCGCTGAAGCATCCATCTCTACCGTTTCAGTACTAGCTTGCTCAGTTGTAGGAATAACTGGCGGTGGATTTCTATTAATAACTCGTCGAGGACCCATCTGATAATCAAATGTTAGGACACAAGATATCTCAATCGCTGCAATTCGGTGCCTTTGCAACCTCTCAGAATTCCAGATACAGGTGAAATACAGTTCATATCTCAAATAATTCATGCTTCATATTTCAAATCACAAAATCATGTAAATCAAATAATTCTCAACAACAAAGCATGCTCGCATGGTATTTAAATAAATCAATTTAAATAACTCAATCACATGCGAGAATCAATTCATGCAGACTCGATCTACCCCGCTCACTTCTAAATTCAGTCCAAAGAATCTTATCTCTCTGATACCACTTAATGTGAGACCTCGATTCTAATCATCTAATCTCAGAATAAACAATAATTACGCATACAAGATCTTAGATTAAAAGCAAAGTTTTTTTTTTTTTTACACAGGGTGATGCGCGGGCGCGCCACCCGAGGCATGGGCGCGCATACAGCCCTGCCCGGGCCTCCGAGAAAGGGAGCAGAACGCGCGGGCGCTCCACACCAGGCGCGGGCGTGCATGGCCTGCTGTTTTAGCTCAAAAAAAGGCTCCAAAAGTGCAATCCAACACCCGGAAAGGCTCCGACATGATCCAACTAACACTTTTCCAACAACGAAGTATTCAATTACAAAAAAGAGTAGAACATGCATCAATTCTAAGTTCCAAAATCCAAAATACAAATCGATTTCGAATACAATCTAAGTTCGATTTCAAATTCGACTTCTACAATAACAAGGCCTCACTCTATCAACTCATCCACCTAGCCATGCGATCTCTGACTCGGTCCTGCCCCACCTGTTTCCAAGCACACATACAAAGACAAGACAACAGCCGGATAATCCGGTGAGAATAATATTCCCAGTAAAAGAGACAAACATGCAATATCATAAAAACATCTCAAACGAAATGCATCATCTTCTAGATATTCATAAAACAACCATGAAATTCCACAAGAATGTCTAAAACTCAATTCCTATGCATAAATGCAATGCATGTCTTTAAAATCTGGGATTATCAAGTCGGATAATCAAAACATTTCTGCTTTTGCTTTTGGGATCCCGAGGACGAGATCACGTAAACGACTCACCGACTCTCCTGATCGAGGTGGTGCTACGTATCTCCATCCTCTAGACTTTGGTGCGACTATAAGGAGTATGCTAGCACTAGGTGAAACGGCTACACCCAAGGCCACTCACAATATAATCCCCAAAACGTCTATCATCAAAAGGGCCGTCCTGCCCGCTACTCAAATCAAGGATTCATGTTCAAGATGAATAAAATTCAAAACATAACTCAAATAATTCAAATAATCAAATAACATGCAAGTATGTGATTCTTCGGAATACTCGAATCAAGTCGGATTCGAGTCACACGTTCCATTCCAATCTAAGTCATCTTATACCTCTTTTCAACAACTTTGATGCTCCAAACCGGCTACAATCTCCAAGTCGAACAAAGCTAAAATCTCGCAACTCCACTGGCCTCAAATCAATCTGTGCAAGAAGTAATAAAGGCTCGAGATTAATATACAACTCAAACAAAGGCTTGGCTCAACAATTCGAACCGATAAACAATCCAAAACTCAAACCGACGGCATAACGGCTATAATCTGATCAAACCGAAAATGCAGACAGCAGTTCAATAACGATATAACCTCATATCAATGCCCAAAAAAACAATAACAAGGCAAACCCATCAATCTCAAAATCCAGGTTTTTGAAAATGGCTTCCAAAAATCATAACAAATCCGAACGTCGCTCTAATTCAAAACTGATAGATAATAAATGATCAGAACTCCGCCAAGAACAACATACTAAAATCTAAATCGATTCTAACAACCTCCGAAAAACAAAACATATCCGATCGAAGAAATACTTACGGTATAACGAAGCTCTCTCAGCCGTGATCGCTAATCTGCCTTCAGAAATAATTTCTAACGGACGGATCGACCGGAAACCGAAATCCCAAAGCTTGAAAAGACAAAGGGGGCGGCTCCAATGGAGGTTAATGAGTTGGGGAGGATGAGGGAGTGCCAAGGACTAGTCAACTAGGGTAGATAATATAACAAATTCAATATTTGCATTTTAGTCCCTGAAAATTCCAAAATTTGCAAAAAGGACCCTGATCAAAATAAAGTCAGCTCTTGAACTCTGAAATCTCCGATTATCTCAAATAAAGTCAATTAAGATAAAATCGGGGCATTACACCTGCTTAATAGCATCTAGCAATTAAATGTTCACCTCACATCTACGAAAAGTCTCATAAAGTTCCTTGATCCCTTCATCTTTTCTAGACTCCTTAAGTGCTAAGGGAAAAGGGGCAACAAGCTTATATTCAGAAAGGGGAGTAAACTTAGATTTTGGCGCTTCTTCCTTGGATTCTTCTCCATCATTCGCCTTCAGTTCTTCTTGTAGCTTCTCCTTGGGCGAAGCATCAACTTCTTTCTCATTGATCTTCAACTCCTTCCCATTACTTAGAGTAATGGCACTTGCGTTCTCTCTTGGGTTCGGAATTGTTAGGGATGGCAAAGCATTGGAATGCTGTGATTCCAACTTATTTATTGCATTGGCTAGCTTTCCCATATGATTATTCAAGTTCTGGATGATTGCTCTTGTTTCCTGTTGAAAAGTTACAGTATTAGTAGCAAGATCCTTAACAATATTTTCGAAAAACTCACCTGGAGTTAGAACCTGAGGACGCTGCTGCTGTTGAGGATATGGTGGCCTTTAAGCTTGTTTGTGCGGTGGTGCCTGAGGTCCATGTTGATTTGCATGAGGGTTTCCATATCTCAGATTTGGATGATCCTTCCAACCAGGATTGTATGTGTTGGAATATTGATCATACTTCCGCTGTGGTGGTCCAGGAAATCCGCCAGTAGAATTAACCTGTTCGACTGATTCCTCTTGAAGAGTAGGACACATATCAGTGGCGTGTCCCATTGCAGTGCAGATACCACATGCCTTTGTAGTTGTCCATTCCCTACAGCCATTTGACGCACAAGAGACGTCAATTCAATCAATTGTTGCTCAAGGAAAGAGACATTTACCTCATTGTTTTTCCTTGGTACATGATCATTCCTGTTGGTGCCAAATTTTTTAGAATTGGCAGCCATGTTCTCAATTAAATTCTTCGCTTGTACCAAAGTTTTATCCACAAAAACTCCTCCACTGGCCGCATCTAGCATACTCCTATCATGAGGCAACAACCTTCATAGAAAAATTGAATTAATTGGTTTTCACTTATCTGATGTTTCGGACAGCTAGCACAAAGCTTTTTGAACCGCTCCCAATATTCATGAAGTGATTCCCCTGTGTATTGCTTTATCCCATAGATTTCCTTCCTGATATTTGCGGCTCTAGAAGCTATGAAGTATTTCTCCAGAAAAATTCTTTTCATCTTAATCCAAGTCATGATGGATCCAGAGGGTAAATAATACAGTCAATCCTTAGCAGCACTCTTCAAAGAGAAAGGAAAATCCCTCAGTGGGATCTGCTCCTCTGTCACTCCATGGGGTTTCATACTTGTGCAAATCACATGGAATTCCATCAAGTGCTTGTTAGGGTCCTCACCTCCAAGACCATAAAAAGAAGGAAATAAATGAATCAATCCAGATTTAAGTTCAAAAGTAGCATTATTTTTTTCTGGAGTAGGAAAAGTAATGCAAAAGGTCTGTTGGTTTGGATTAGGAGTGCCCAATTGTCTATGACTCAGATTAGCGTTTTCAGCCATTTCGTGCTCAGGAATTTCAGTAAGAATCTCTTCCTCTTCCTGTCTTCTACGAGCTTCTCTCCTTCGTCTGTGTAAAGTTATTTCGATCTCCGGGTCGTAGGGAAAGTATTCTTCAGAAAAATCACCTGAAAGAATGAACGAGAGAGAAAAACTAGAAACAAAGAAAAGATAAGAGAGTGAGATTAAACAAAATAAAAAGAAAAATAACACAAGAAATTAAACACCGTTCCCCGGCAACGACGCCAAAATTTTGTTGCGCTAAGTCGTACCACACCCAAATTACCCAACTCTTAATCAGATAAACAAATATGCATAGTAGTGTGAGTAGGGATCGTTCTCACGAGGAAAGAAAAATTTAATGTGTTCTAAAATAAAAGAAAAGGGTTTTTGTGTTTGAGATTAACTACTGAAAATTTAAGTTATTTAATAAATCTCTATCAACTATCATGCAAGATTAAAATTATACCAAAGAAATCAATAAGAAACAAGCCTTGGTATCGGTCGACTACACCCTTGATATTTATTCATTCAGTCATCGATTCCCTAAAAATAAATAATCTTATAAAATATTCATCATTGAAAATTAAATTCATGTTTCACATTAATCTTAGTTAATTAGACACCAGCGTTCTAGATTAACCATTATCAATAAATAACCTCGGATACCAGCGATCTAGATTTAAATTTTAGTTAGCATTCAAATGAGTAAAACTGGTGAATCTAGACAACACAAATACCAGTGATTGTATTTAATCCAGTTAATTGTTGTTCCTATGATTTAAAAAATTCACCAGCGGAAAATATTAAACGCAGTTGCTTCACAAATTAGTTGATTCAAACAATTACGGATTTGAATTCTAATTTAGCATTAGATTGTATAGCAAAATCTTAAGATGGACAATCTGAAAATCTCACTTACAAGCATGAAATAATTCAGAACAAATTTTGATACTCAATAAGGATTAAACACTGAAAAATTCGAATCTCATGAATAAACTAAATCAAGGGCTTGTCTTCCTCAACAAAGTTCTAAGGTTTAGCCACAATGATTCATGAAAAACCAAAGAAAAAATCAAAAGAAAAGATGAAATCTTCAGAAAATATAGAACACTAAACCTAGCCGCCAAAGAGAGCTTCAAAGTATGATAATTATTGTATGAAAAACGGAATAATAAACCTATTAAAAGTCTAGAGTCCAAAATAAAAGAGTTTCCAAATTTAAAAATTCCTTCCCGAACAGCGACGCTCGCTCGATCGGTAAACATTGGCCGATCGAGCGAGAACAAAAATGTGATCCTACTATCCTTCAAATATAATGCGGCCGCTCGATCGGTATAATCTTGCAGATCGAGCGAGCCAATTTTCCAGCTCCTATTGTTTTGCTTCTTCACATGAACCGCTCGATCGGTATAATCTTGCAGATCGATCGGGCAACTTTACTTCAAAATATCTTCAGCATTTCTCTTGCTCCATAGTTTCGTCCATGCGTCCGCCAAAACGCACGACCTACACAACAAACCGGGAAACAAATTATGCAGACACAAAATATGAAATACAAATAAAACACATAAACGAATGCAAAACAATACTAAAGGACATTAAAATATGCAACACAAACATAATTATCAAATTCGATTTCACTAAAGTCTGGAGATGATGGGCAATCTTGCCTAAAGACTTGTTTTGTTCCGACTCTTTTGGTATTCACGATGTGCTCTCCATCTTTTGTTGCGGATTATCACCAGACTCTTTGTATGATCTTCGACCAACGAGACTGATTGTATTGAGTCGTCGAGTTGCTACAATCGATTCAGAGTTTCGACCAGAATTATAAGCATCTCCGAAACAAACCGATTCAGTTTGTGATAGTATAGTGAAGCTGTTACGAATTTGAAGAAGAGAATTGGGAGACAGAGTGTAGCGACCCTACCCAAATCCACTATTTAATCAGAGTTTAATTAGCGCATGCAATAAATACTTAAAGCGTAAAGAGCAGAATATCAAATACAACAAGTCCAATCGGCAGAATACAACCGACGACAAAACAGTGTATAAATACTCTTATACAACCAAATTGAAAGTCTTAGGGTAACAAAACCTACCACTAAAGTCTCGCTGCAACAGGTAGCAGACTCAACCCTGCTGCAAGTCACCTGGACCGTCCAGACTCAAACCTGCCCCACCACAAGAAATCTCAAAAGAAACCAACACAGGGCATGAGCGACAACGCTAAATACGAAAGCAACGATATATAGACTAATATGCAGCAAGCAAATGATTTAAAAATATTGGGTAAAATAGTCTACTCAGGGCGCCATGAATATACAGTACCGTGCTAAGAGAGAGACTCCGCGAGGTACTCGTATATTCTCCTATCAACTATAGCGTCAAAACCCACCGCCATGGCTGCTCTTAGTGATTGCAAAACCAGGGGCTGAGTCTCCCAAGACACGAATCCATAAGGAGTAGCCCCTTAACGATGGAAACTGTCAGTGACTCACATCATACCAGATGCAGTCTACCATAAAAACATGCATGTGCTAAAGCCGTAAAACATGGTAAAACACATAGCACATACTCATGCAACATATAAGCATATATATCATGCCGGCTATCTTGGTCAGTACTTACGTACCTCTAACAATTGCAGGCAATTCCTGGCACCACTGGTCTAGACTCGAAGCCTACTAGTCCATTCTACTGCCACTACAATGCAATTACCCATGCATTAATAATTAAGCTCTAAAAGCCTTAACTAAGCTATTGCATACTCCTAAATATTTTAGGAAGCCAAAGCTATACCTGCGTCCGTCGTCCGTCCTTTGCTGTCGATAGCCTCGAAACTAGGCCATAGCTCCGCTACGACGCCGGGATCGCTATGTCACTTTCGGATCCTAAAAAAGACGCCTATAAACCCTTAAAACCGACTAAAGGAGCTAAGTATAGAAGAGAGGAGGGAAAATGGTGCATTTAAAAATGACCCTCGGCACCCCTATAAATAGGACACTACCGGAACCTCCGATGCGCCATCGGAGCTTCCAATCTCCCTCATCCTCCACGTGTCAATTCCTCACTGGCTGGCCATGGATAAGCAAAATCGGAACCTCCGTTCCAGATCGGAGCTTCCGTTGTCTCACATGTCATGGCTGACGTAATATCATCGGAGCTTCCGTTGCACACCGGAGCTTCCGATCACCATCGGAGCTTCCGTTCCCTCCAACAGAGCTTCCGTTATGATCATGACCCTAATTTCTTATTTTGCGTTGTTTAATCCCTTCATTACCTATAATTAGTTACGGGTCACTACATTCTCCCCCACTTAACCTCGAAATTTCAGTCTAGAGGAAAACTCGAAAAGTCAAAAAATGTTCTTTATTACAATTGAACATTACAAATATTTATTACAAAGAAAATTACAAAACATCAAAACAACTTTGGATGCTCGGCTCGCATCCGGCTTTATTAGCTCCCAAGTTGCCTCCTCTGTACCTCTGCGCTACCACTGCACCATCACCAAAGGTATTTGCTTATTGCGAAGTACTTTGTCCTTCCTTTCGAGAATTTGGAGAGGTCTTTCCACATAGGACAGGTCCTGGTCCAATTGCACCTCAGTCGGATGTAATATGTGCGACTCATCTGCCACGTACTGCCTCAGCAAGGACACGTGAAACACATCATGGATACTGGAAAGATACGGTGGCAAAGCTAAATGATAAGCCACGTCTCCAACATTCTCAAGAATCTCGAAGGGACCGATAAATCTCGGCGACAACTTGCCTTTGAGCCCAAATCTCATCACCTTCCGGAAAGGTGACACTCGTAGGAACACATGTTCCCCTGCCTCAAAATGTAACGGTCTACGGTGAGTGTTAGCGTAGCTAGCCTGTCGATCCTGGGCTGCCTTAATCCTCTTACGGATCATCTTCACTGCATTAGTTATCTGCGGAATCATCTGTGGCCCTTCGACTTGACGTTCGCCAATTTTGTCCCTAAACAAAGGCATACGACAACGGCGTCCGTATAAGGCCTCAAATGGTGCCATGCCAATGTTGTTGTGGTAACTGTTGTTATAAGAAAAGTCTACTAACGCCAAGTGGTCATGCCACGCTGGACCAAAATCCATCATTGTAAATCGATGCATATCCTCGAGAGTACGAATATTCCTCTCACTATGTCCATCGGTCTCCGTGTGGTAGGCTATACTCAAACTCAGAGTAGTTCCAAGTGCTCGCTGGAAGCTACCCCAAAACCTAGAGGTAAACCTTGGATCTCTGTCTCTGACAATACTCAACGGAATTCCGTGCAGACGAACAACCTCATACACATAAAGACGTGTCATCCAATCGAAAGTAAAGGCCCTATTATAAGGCAAGAAATGCATGGACTTCAACAATCGATCGACAACAACCCAGATAGCATCACAATTGTTGGAAGACATCGGCAAGTGGGTGACAAAATCCATCATCACATGTTCCCACTTTCACTCAGGAATCTCTAAACTCTGGAGAAATCCATCGGGTCGTCAAAATTCTGCCTTGACCTGCTGACACACAAGGCATCGAGACACGAACTGATAAACACTGCGCTTCATCCCTTTCCACCATAACCTCGTACGTAGATCCTTGTATATTTTAATGCTGCCTGGATGTACAGAAAATCTACTACGGTGAGCCTGTGACAGAATATCCTCTCGTAATGTGGAATCATCGGGAACTACCACACGTCCAGAGACACACAATAGACCATCATTCTGTAAATGAAAACAAGAAGTATTTCCATCTTGAGCCAAATGAGATAATTTCTGCGTTTTCGGATCAACGGCATGTGACTCACGTATACGAGTATACAAAGCTGGTTCGGCAAGTATAGGTGAAACGAGAATTCCTTGTTGTTCCTTCTTATGTCAAAAAGTGAAACCCAAGGAACAAACTCCTCTACCACTCGTGAAATCGAGCTGGTGCGAAGAGAACTCACATACACTTTGCGGCTAAGAGCATCCGCAACTGGATTAGAAGAACCTTGATGGTACTTGATCTCACAATCGTAGTCCTTCAACAGATCCATCCAACGACGCTGCCTCATGTTCAACTCAGCCCGAGTGAACAAGTACTTCAAACTTTTATGGTCAGTGAAGATCTCGAACCTCTCACCATACAAATAATGATGTCATATCTTAAGAGCATAGACAATTGTTGCAAGCTCCAAATCGTGTACGGGATAGTTCTCCTCGTGAGTCTTCAATTGCCTAGAGGCATAGGCAATCACATGACCTCTCTGCGATAACACACATCCCAAACCTTGGAGTGAAGCATCAGTGTGAACTACAAAGCCTCCTGATCCAGACGGTAAAGCCAACACTGGAGCTGTAGTCAGACGGCGCTGCAACTTGTGAAAACTCTCCTCGCACTCCGACGTCCAAACGAAAGGTACATCCTTCCTCGTCAGCTGCGTCAAAGGTTTAGCAATCTGAAAAAAATTCTCCATGAATCTTGTTGGAAAACGTTGTTCAGATCAATTCGAATTGATACCCGGTGCAGCGGAAGTTTAAAAATTTTATTTTCTTGATATGAAACGATTCCATATCATGGGTATCAAAACTTTCACGATTAAATTCACACAAGTAAAATAAATAAATTCAATTAAATATTTTACCTTGAATCTCTAAGCGAGATTATGGATACCAACAGAATTTAATCTGCTCTTCTTGTATATCCCGGGAACCGATGGCGTCACGATCAATCACCGGAATAAGGTCCACGAACAGAAAACAGAAACCCTCTGATTGACTGCACTAGAAATCAATCAAAAGTTTTGCGTAGAGAATAAACAGATATGATCTGTTAATTCAGAATTGTAATTTTTCACAAAAATCACAATCCGAATTTTCTCAAAAAGGAGCAAGGAATTTTCGAAAAATCCCTTAGAATTATTTATGCAGTGTTCGAAAATTTCTAGGAAGATTATCTCATATTTTCGAACCACTCACATATATTTATATATAATTTCTAGTCTAGGTTAAGTTATGATTGCATTAGAACTCTAACTCCTTAGGGCCCACAATCCATAACTTAATCCAACAAGCCAAGCCCGTTGTTCTAAAAATTAATATAAAATTCATCATGACTCCGATTGACAAACCGATTTCACCAATGTGCACAGAAACCATTTCTGCATCTTTTAGAGTCAAGATAATTTTTCTGAATCCGAATTCAGTGATTTCCAAAATTGTCCATCCCTATGTCATTTTAGGAAATTCCACTCCCTTTAGTTAAGAAGTCCAACTTCTCTTTCATTAAATTTAACTCTTTAAATTTAACTATCTCTACGGGGTTTTAGTAATCCATTACTTGTGTAACCCTCAATGATTCAGGAATACAGCTAGCCGTGGGCTCACAACTCCTTGTGACTCGGAACAACAATTTCCGACTTACCCAACGAATCATGGTAAGAGCGTCTAGAAACATCGCCCCATGATTCCCTAGGTATTACTGATAGTGCCTGCAAGAACCAGTAGATTTTGGTTAGCATACAGTACGGTCCCTTCAACCAAATATCCCGATCGAATTAACAACCATTGGTACATCGAGAGTCGTTCGAGATTCGATAACTATGCATTACGTCTTGGAGATCAATTAGTGACATCGCATGTGTTACTAGGATAACCATTAACCTAAAACACATCATGCACTCTGGCCAAAGATTTGTCACACTAATATCTCCTCAGATCGCATAGGATATCCACACTCGCAAGTATGTGGTGAATCCTTGACAACAAAGCATCGACTCCTATATGCGTCGTAACTGTACCCAATCCCGACACCTGATGACCCCAATAGAGTCGGTAAACAAGTCAAAGCACAGTACTAGCATATAGAGTCTCAATTATGTTTCAAGTAATAAGGACTAATGGTGTACAACCAAAACCGCGGACTTTATCCACTCGATAAGTGATAACCACTTGGAAAGTCCGAATAGGGTAGTTCGATCATTCATCATATGAATATCCATTTGCATGCTTCGAACATCTCTTTGTTCCATACCAATGAAACGTGGTACTCTGCATCGCAAATGCTAGTCTCAAACTCGAGCGATCCTTATCCTTATTATCGGACGGCTCAATCGACTAGGAACTGTTTAGAATACACAGTGACTATAAGACGTGTTTCATGATAGTCATCCCCATGTACTACCACATCTTACATACACTATAGTATATTCAAGGTCTTTATCAAAACAACAAAATTATATCATAATATAACAATATGAAGAAAGATAAAGTAATTGCCATTTATAAAATGTAAATTATATTAAACAAAGATTTTTTATACAAAGAGTCATAAAAGCCCTTAGCCACAAGTTGGCTATCCGGGCACCCACTCTTTCAATCTCCCACTTGCCCAAAAGCCAACTAGTCATACTACGTAGTACCATTGCTTCGCGATGTTTGTCAAACAATGGTCCTGGCAGGGGCTTAGTAAGCGGATCAGCGATATTGTCTGCAGAGGCCACTCTCTCGACTGTAATGTCTCCTCTTTCCACGATCTCCCGGATGATGTGGTATTTCCTCAGTATGTGTTTGGATCTTTGATGAGACCTTGGTTCCTTTGCCTGAGCAACGGCACCTGTGTTGTCACAGTACACCGGGACTGGACCAACAGCTTCTGGAATTACACCCAACTTTTGGATGAATTTCCTCATCCAAACCGCCTCTTTAGCAGCAGCTGATGCTGCAATGTATTCTGCCTTAGTGGTGGAATCCGTTGTGGTATCTTGCTTGGAACTCTTCCAAGAGACAGCACCGCCATTGAGCACGAATACAAATCCAGAGGTTGATTTCGAGTCATCCACGTCACTTTGGAAGCTAGAGTCGGTGTAGCCTTCCAACTTCAATTCTCTTCCACCATAAACCACGAATATATTCTTAGTTCTTCTCAAGTACTTAAGAATATCCTTCACGGCTTTCCAATGCATTTGACCTGGATTGGCTTGATATCTGCTCGTGACGCTCAGAGCATATGCCACATCCGGTCTAGTAGATATCATCCCATACATGATACTACCTATGGCTGACGCATATGGTATATGTGTCATTTTCTCTATCTCTTCATCAGTCTTGGGACACATAAACTTGGATAGAGAAACTCCATGACACATAGGTAGATGTCCTCTCTTGGACTCATCCATTGAAAACCTTTTCAATATAGTGTCGATGTAGGTTGCTTGAGTGAGTCCTATCATTCTCTTAGATCTATCTCTATAGATCTGTATCCCTAGAATATAGGATGCCTCACCCAAATCCTTCATCGAAAATCTACCTGATAACCATATCTTTGTTGACTGCAACATCCCTACGTCATTCCCAATGAGTAGGATGTCATCAACATAAAGTACTAAGAATGTTACCGCATCCTTAACTACTTTCTTGTACACGCATGGTTCCTCCGGGTTCTTGATGAAACCAAAGTGTTGGAAAACTCGGCGATCAGATCAATTAGGATTGATACCCGGTGCAGCGGAAGTTTAAAATTTTTATATGGAACGATTCCATAATGGGTATCAACCTTACGATTAAATTGTGTGTGTAAAAATTAAATAACGATTATAAAATTTTTACCTTTAATCTCGAATCGAGATTTTGGACACCAACAGATTTCTCTGCTCTTGTTGTATATCCCTGGAACTGATGGACGAACTGTTCTTCAATCAGGTCAATGAACGGATATTTAATCTCTCTGATAGATTGCTCTAGAAAATCTATCAGAAGTTTCTACGAAGAGATTAACGAATTTGATCCGTTAAACCAGACTGCAATTCAAAATTCACAGGCTGGATTTTTCGAGCAGAGGGAGGGAGGGGGCGGCCACTTATTAAAAACGCAGCTAGGGTTTTAAAAATATTTTGTGACCTGTTGTGTGTAATTTGTAAGAGTGGGTGCCCAGTGAGCCAACTGTGTGGCTATGGGCTTTGTTGACTCTTTGTATAAACAATCTTTTGTTTAATATTATTTACACTTTTATGGCAATGACTTTATATTACTTCATATTGTTATATTGTGATATACTATTGTTGTTTTGATAAAGACCTTGAATATACTATAGTGTATGTAAGATGTGGTAGAACATGGAGATGTCTATCATGAAATACATCTTATAGTCACTGTATATTCTAAAACCGTTCCTAGTCGATTGAGCCGTCCGAAAATAAGGATAAGGATCGCTCGAGTTTGAGACTAGCATTTGCGATGCGGAGTACCACGTTTCATTGGTAGGGAACATGGAGATGTTCGAAGCATGCAAATGGATTTTTCATAGGATGAATAATCGAACTACCCTATCCGGACTTTCCAAGTGGTTATCACTTATCGAGTGGAAAAAGCCGCGGTTTTGGTTGTACACCATTAGTCCTTACGACTTGAAACATCATGGAGACTCTATATGCTAGTACTGTGCTTTGACTCGTTTACCGACTCTGAGGGGGTCATCAGGTGTCGAGATTGGGTACAGTTACGACACATATAGGAGTCAATGCATTGTTGTCAAGGATTCACCACATACTTGCGAGTGTGGATATCCTATGCGATCTGAGGAGATATTAGTGTGACAAATCTCTGGCCAGAGTACTTGATGTGATTTAAGAAATGGTTTCTTAGTAGCACATGCGATGTCACTAATTGATCTTCAAGATGCATTGCATAGTTATCGAATCTTGAGCGACTCTCGATATACCAATGGTTGTTGATTCGATCGGGATATATGGATGAAGGGACCGTACTGTACGTTAACCAAAATCTACTGGTTCTTGTAGGCACTATCAGTGATACCTAGGGAATCATGGGGCGATGTTGCTAGGCGCTTTACCATGATTCGTTGGGCAAGTCGGAAAGTGTTGTTCCGAGTCACAAGGAGTTGTGAGCCCACGGCTAGCTGTATCCCTGAACCATTGAGGGTCACACAGTGTAATGGAGTTTTAATCCCCGTTGAGATAGTTAAATTTAAAGAGTTAAATTTAATGAACTAAGGAGTTGGACTTCTTAAATAAGAGTAAGGGAGTAGGATTTCCTAAAATGACATAGGGATGGACATTTTTGGAAACCACTGAATTCGGATTCAGGAAAATTTATTTTGACTTTAAAACGTGCAGAAATGGTTTCTGTGCACATTGGTGAAATCGTTTCATCAATCGGAGTCACGATGAATTATATATTAATTTCTGAACGAGCGGGCTTTGCTTGTCGGGCCCCAGCTTATGACTAATGGGCCCTAAGGTGTTAGTGGCCTGCATTATAAATAAGTTATTTCAGTACAGAAATTACACACAACAGGTCATTATTTTGAGAGACAAAATTCGTGTATTCTCTTCGCAGAAAACTTCTGATAGATTTTCTAGTGCAATCTATCAGAGGGATTAAACCTCTGTTCGTGGACCTGATTGAAGGCGTTCATCGGTTCCAGGGAGAGACAACAAGAGCAGAATTGTTCTGTTGGTGTCCATTAATCTCGTTGCGAGATTTGAGTTAAAATTTATTTAATTGTTATTTAAATTTTACACACACGTAATTCAATCGATGAACGGTTGATACCCATACCATGGAAACGTTCCATGAAAAATTTTTAAACTTCCGCTGCACCGGGTATCAATCGTAATTGGTCTGGGAACTCGCCAGTTTTCCAACAGTGGTATCAGAGCCAGGTTGCTCAGATCAATCGATTGAATAATCAATTGTACAAAAATTTTTGAGTCTCGGTTTATGAAACAAAATAAATATTTTTAATAAAAAATTTTTTTTCGGGGCAAAACCCGGGCAGCGATTGGATCGCTGCCCGGTGGGGCAGCAATTGTTGCTGCCCGGGCGGCGCACGGCGCCGCCCAAAGGGGGCGCACAGCGCCGCCCAAGGCGGCGACCGTCGCCGCCCAGGGCAGCGCTGTGCGCTGCCCAGCGCAGCGCTGGGCGCTGCGCAGGGCAGCGCTCGGCGCTGCCCAGGGGCGGCGCTCGGCGCCGCCCAGCGCAGCGCTGGGCGCTGCGCAGGGCGGCGCTCGGCGCTGCGCAGGGCGGCGCTCGGCGCCGCCCAGGGCAGCGCACGGCGCCGCCCAGGGGCGGCGCCAGGCGCTGCCCTAAGGGGGCAGCCGGGCTGCCCCCGGCCCGCGCCCCGGGTGCGGGCCAACCCGGGAGTGTCCCGGGTGGCCCGCGGGAAAAATTAATTTTTAATTTTTTATTAATTTTAATATTTAAAATTTTATTTTTGGTCCGGTCAAAAATTGTTTTTGATTGGTTCACGAGATTTCGGATCGAATTGTTCGAGTCCGTAAATTTTAAAAATTGATTTTGGATAAATTTGAATTTTTGGAAAATTTTAATATTTTATCCGTAATTGAATTTTGAAATCAATTATTTTGGTACAATTGATGATAAGATATGATCTTATGATATATTAGATAAAATATGATTTTATTTGTAAAATTGGATTTTATAGATAAAATATGATTTTATTTGATATGGAGATAAAATATGATTTTATATGTGAAATGTGATTTTATATAAAATATGATTTTATCTTGTTTAAATTTGAATTGCCACAGCATGTTATCCAATAAATTAATTTTGAATTAAATGTTATTGGATAAGGATGATCGATTGCCATGACCAATTTTGTAGGTGTATGTTAGGAATTTACATTTTGTCTTTATTGTTGTTGGTTTTATTAATGGGCCTGGTTTATGGCCCGATATGAATGTCATATGTAATAAAAGTGGGCTTGGTTTATAGCCCGTTCCCACCCCCTAAAAATGTATCCCCTACTTGTCATTGTTATTTAATTGTAAATACATTAGATTTAGTGGGAGATCAAGATTTGAAGATGGTGGGCCCAGCAGACAATGAAGACTGAAGAAATGTAAATTGGAAGCATATGTAATAGGATTGCATTTGCATACTGCATATTACCTAGGATTGGACTAAGACCCGTGATTGGCAACCACGGGTCAATTAGAAATGGAATCGATCATCCTATATAATATGTGATATTATGATTGTATGCATGTTTAGACATAAATTGCGTGAATCCGGCAATGCATGCAATAAATTAAAAATGATGAGACAAATATTTTTATAAATAAAATCCCTCATTTTAAATATGATTTAAAATTTATATCAAGATAAATAAAGGAAATTTAAATATTGTTTAAATGTTCCTACCTTCCATCAACGGTCAATGTATGTGATGCTACCCGCGGATACGGTCCGGCTCATATTATTGGGGGGGCCCGTCCGTCGGAAAGCTGTACATTGGATCGACAAATGTTGTAAGTTGGGTGGAACTCCCATGGGATCGGCTCATATTATTGGGGGATCCACATGGCGACCGTCCATCACAACTTAATATTGATGGGTCATCTTGACATGTCACTTTAAACGGCGTCATATTATTGGGCCCTTATTGGACATGAGGTAAATACATGGGGGTTGCTTTGGAAGCAATTGGGCTCTACCTTTTGAGAATTATGGTTGGCTGATATTATTCGGGACCATAAGTTTGTCAATTGGACTCCATGTTCTCACTAAGGAAAAAGTTTCCCGTTTTCACTAGAGGGTGGTGAAATCGTTAAAATAGTGGGAGTGAGATTCATAAAATTAAATTCGCCTATTTTATGTCTTAGTAAATTGTTAAACAATCATTGATATATGTCTGTTTTTCCTTTTCAGTATTTCATACAATGAATTCGCGAAATCCTTTATTCTCGATCCTCGAACAAAACAAGCTGACTGGCGCCAACTATACGGAATGGTTCCGGAAGTTGAAGATTGTCTTAACTTCGGAGAAAATGCTCTACGTGTTAGAGAAAGCACCTCCGAAGGAAGCACCAGCTGACATAAGTCCGGAGGAATTGGCCAAACTTGATGCATGGTGTGACCATGACATCAAGACCAAATGCTATATGCAAGCCTCGATGTCTGATGAACTCCAGAGGCGATTTGAGGACACGGTGAATGCTGCTGACATTCACACGCAACTCAAGGAACTTTTTGGGGCTCAGTCGAGGGCTGAAAGGTTCTCTACTGTTAAGGAGTTGATGACGTGCCGCATGCGTGAAGGGACTTCGGTCCGTGATCATGGGGTACGAGTGATTTGGCTCATACAGAAGTTAGCGACCCTTGATTTGGTGTTGGAGCATGAACTCAATGTGGACTTGCTGCTTCTATCTCTTCCTTCTTCATTGATGGATTCGTGATAAATTTTAATATGAACAAGATAGAGGCCACCCTTGAAGAGATGGTCAATATGCTCGTTACATATGAATCCACACTTAAGAAGGATAAGCCAGCTTTCTTGGTGGGCTCCTCATCTTCTGCAAAGAAGGGGCCAAGTATGAAGGGCAAGAAACGTTCTGCCCCACCCAAGAAAGTGGAACCCGAGAAGAAGCAAAAGACAAAGGCTTCAAACGATGGAAAATCCAAGGATGTTTGCCATTACTGCAAGAAGCCGGGTCATTGGAAGCGCAACTGCAAGGAGTATCTTGAGCAGTTGGGAACTGCAAAGGGTATGTTCTATATCGAAATAAACATGTCACTTAATACAACTTCTTGGGTATTGGATACCGGATGTGGTTCTCACATTTGCAATGATTTGCAGGTGATGACAAGAAGTCGCAGGCTTAGAATGGGTGAGACCCAGCTAAGGCTCGGGAATGGTTCCAGAGTTGAAGCTACGGCCATTGGAGATGTTTGTTTGATTTTGCAGAATGGTTTTAAATTATTGTTGAGAGATGTTTTATTTGTGCCAGATTTAATTAAAAACATTATTTCTATTTCTATGCTTGATAGAGATGGTTATTCTTGTAATTTTGTGAATGGGATTTGCAGTATTTACAAGAATGAATGTTTAATTGGAAATGGACAACTTGAAAACGATCTATACAATTTAAAACTAAAAGACGTTCCAGTGAATTGTATTGACAAACCGGCAACAACAAACAAAAGGAAAATCGATAGTCAAAACCCGGCAAACCTTTGGCACGCTAGACTAGGTCATATTTCCTCAAGGAGGATGAACAAGCTAGTGGGAGAGGGCATGTTTGATATGTCTGATATTAACTCTCTACCTACTTGTGAATCCTGCCTAAAAGGGAAAATGACTAAATCTCCTTTTAAGGGGAAGCCTGAGCGTAGTCAAAATCTGTTGGATTTGATCCATACAGATGTTTGTGGTCCATTTAGAGTAGGGACTCAACATGGCCACACCTACTTCATTACCTTTACTGATGATTATTCAAGGTATGGGTATTTATATTTAATGAAATAAGTCTGAAGCATTTGAAAAGTTCAAAGAATTCAGGGCTGAAGTAGAAAACAAGCTAGGTAAAAGTATTAAAGCACTTCGATCGGATCGAGGTGGAGAATACTTGAGTACCGAGTTTTTGGACTATCTGAAAGAGAATGGGATTCTCTCTCAGTGGACTCCTCCTATGACACCACAGCTTAATGGTGTATCGGAGCGTCGTAATCGAACTTTGTTGGACATGGTTCGATCCATGATGAGCTTCACTGAGCTTCCACCTTCGTTTTGGGGCTATGCGCTTGAAACGGCGGTATTGTTGTTGAACAACGTCCACACTAAAGCAGTGGACAAAACACCATACGAGTTATGGAATGGCAAAGCTCCTAAGTATTCGTACTTGAGGATTTGGGGATGTCCTGCTTACGTGAAGCGGACAGTGGGAGATAAGTTGGATAGTCGATCCAGCTTGTGTTATTTTGTGGGGTATCCGAAGAATTCAATCGGATATTATTTCTATTATCCTGCTGAAACAAAGGTGTTTGTTTCTAGGAATGCCACCTTCTTGGAGAAGGAATTCTTATTGGATAAGAAAGGCGAGATGATGGAACTCGAAGAAGTTCGAGAAGAACCCGAAATACAAAATAACGATCCCACACCTCAGGAACCATTGCTGAACACGCCTGCACCTAGAAGATCCGAGAGGACTTCTAGACCTCCAGTTCGATATGGTCTTCTTCTTGAAGAGGGTCAAGATGAACCCGACATTGGATGTGATCCAAGAAGCTTCAAGGAAGCAATTTCTGATGCGGATTCGAATTTATGGCTTGAAGCTATGCAATCAGAATTGGATTCGATGCATACTAACCAAGTCTGGACTTTAGTGGATCCTCCCGATGGAATTGTTCCAATAGGGTGTAAATGGATCTACAAAAGAAAGCTTGGGCCTGATGGTAAGGTATTGACCTACAAGGCGCGATTGGTGGCGAAAGGTTATACTCAAAGGCAAGGAGTTGACTATGATGAAACCTTTTCACCAGTCGCAATGTTCAAGTCCATAAGAATCCTAATTGCCATAGCTGCATGGTATGACTATGAGATATGGCAAATGGATGTGAAGACTGCTTTTCTTAATGGAGACATTAAGGAAGAAATCTATATGAAGCAGCCTGAGGGGTACACATCCATGGGAAGCGAGCATAAGGTATGCAAGCTTCAGAGATCAATTTATGGTCTAAAACAAGCATCAAGAAGTTGGAACCAGAAATTTGATGAAACAATTAAAGACTTTGGTTTCATCAAGAACCCGGAGGAACCTTGCGTGTACAAGAAAGTAGTTAAGGATGCGGTGACATTCTTAGTACTTTATGTTGATGACATCCTACTCATTGGGAATGATGTAGGGATGTTGCAGTCAACAAAGATATGGTTATCAGGTAGATTTTCGATGAAGGATTTGGGTGAGGCATCCTACATTCTTGGGATACAGATCTATAGGGATAGATCTAAGAGAATGATAGGACTCACTCAATCAACCTACATCGATACCATATTGAAACGGTTTTCAATGGATGGGTCCAAGAGAGGACATTTACCCATGTGTCATGGAGTTTCTCTATCCAAGTCTATGTGTCCCAAGACTGATGCAGAGATAGAGAATATGACACATGTACCATATGCGTCAGCTATAGGTAGTATCATGTATGGGATGATATCTACCAGACCGATGTAGCATTTGCTCTGAGTGTCACGAGCAGATATCAGTCTAATCCTGGTCAGATGCATTGGAAAGCCGTGAAGGACATTCTTAAGTACTTGCGAAGGACTAAGAATATGTTCATGGTTTATGGAGGACGAGAACTCAAACTGGAAGGCTATACCGACTCTAGCTTCCAAAGTGATGTGGATGACTCGAAGTTAACCTCTGGATTTGTGTTCATGCTCAATGGTGGTGCTGTCTCTTGGAAGAGTTCCAAGCAGGACACCACAGCGGATTCCACCACTGAGGCTGAATACATTGCAGCATCAGCTGCTGCTAAAGAGGCCGTTTGGATGAGGAATTTCGTCCAAGAGTTGGGCGTCATTCCTGAATTTGTTGGTCCAGTCCCGGTGTACTGCGACAACACGGGTGCCGTTGCTCAAGCAAAGGAACCAAGGTCTCATCAAAGATCCAAACACGTACTGAGGAAATACCACATAATCCGGGAGATTGTGGAAAGAGGAGACATCAGTGTCGAACGAGTGGCCTCTGCAGACAATATCACTGATCCACTTACTAAGCCTTTGCCAGGACCATTGTTTGACAAACATCGCGAAGCAATGGGTCTACGTAGTATGACTAGTTGGCTATAGGGCAAGTGGGAGATTGTAAGAGTGGGTGCCCAGTGAGCCAACTGTGTGGCTATGGGCTTTGTTGACTCTTTGTATAAACAATCTTTTGTTTAATATTATTTACACTTTTATGGCAATGACTTTATATTACTTCATATTGTTATATTGTGATATACTATTGTTGTTTTGATAAAGACCTTGAATATACTATAGTGTATGTAAGATGTGGTAGAACATGGAGATGTCTATCATGAAATACATCTTATAGTCACTGTATATTCTAAAACCGTTCCTAGTCGATTGAGCCGTCCGAAAATAAGGATAAGGATCGCTCGAGTTTGAGACTAGCATTTGCGATGCGGAGTACCACGTTTCATTGGTAGGGAACATGGAGATGTTCGAAGCATGCAAATGGATTTTTCATAGGATGAATAATCGAACTACCCTATCCGGACTTTCCAAGTGGTTATCACTTATCGAGTGGAAAAAGTCCGCGGTTTTGGTTGTACACCATTAGTCCTTACGACTTGAAACATCATGGAGACTCTATATGCTAGTACTGTGCTTTGACTCGTTTACCGACTCTGAGGGGGTCATCAGGTGTCGAGATTGGGTACAGTTACGACACATATAGGAGTCAATGCATTGTTGTCAAGGATTCACCACATACTTGCGAGTGTGGATATCCTATGCGATCTGAGGAGATATTAGTGTGACAAATCTCTGGCCAGAGTACTTGATGTGATTTAAGAAATGGTTTCTTAGTAGCACATGCGATGTCACTAATTTGATCTTCAAGATGCATTGCATAGTTATCGAATCTTGAGCGACTCTCGATATACCAATGGTTGTTGATTCGATCGGGATATATGGATGAAGGAACCGTACTGTACGTTAACCAAAATCTACTGGTTCTTGTAGGCACTATCAGTGATACCTAGGGAATCATGGGGCGATGTTGCTAGGCGCTTTACCATGATTCGTTGGGCAAGTCGGAAAGTGTTGTTCCGAGTCACAAGGAGTTGTGAGCCCACGGCTAGCTGTATCCCTGAACCATTGAGGGTCACACAGTGTAATGGAGTTTTAATCCCCGTTGAGATAGTTAAATTTAAAGAGTTAAATTTAATGAACTAAGGAGTTGGACTTCTTAAATAAGAGTAAGGGAGTAGGATTTCCTAAAATGACATAGGGATGGACATTTTTGGAAACCACTGAATTCGGATTCAGGAAAATTTATTTTGACTTTAAAACGTGCAGAAATGGTTTCTGTGCACATTGGTGAAATCGTTTCATCAATCGGAGTCACGATGAATTTTATATTAATTTCTGAACGAGCGGGCTTTGCTTGTCGGGCCCCAGCTTATGACTAATGGGCCCTAAGGTGTTAGTGGCCTGCATTATAAATAAGTTATTTCAGTACAGAAATTACACACAACAGGTCATTATTTTGAGAGACAAAATTCGTGTATTCTCTTCGCAGAAAACTTCTGATAGATTTTCTAGTGCAATCTATCAGAGGGATTAAACCTCTGTTCGTGGACCTGATTGAAGGCGTTCATCGGTTCCAGGGAGAGACAACAAGAGCAGAATTGTTCTGTTGGTGTCCATTAATCTCGTTGCGAGATTTGAGGTAAAATTTATTTAATTGTTATTTAAATTTTACACACACGTAATTCAATCGATGAACGGTTGATACCCATACCATGGAAACGTTCCATGAAAAATTTTTAAACTTCCGCTGCACCGGGTATCAATCGTAATTGGTCTGGGAACTCGCCAGTTTTCCAACATAATTTCTGTACTGCAATAACTTATTTATAATGTAGGCCACTAACAGCTTAGGGCCCATTAGTCATAAGTTCAAGCCCGACAAGCAAATCCCGCATGTTCAGAAATTAATATAAAATTCATCGTGACTCCGATTGATAAACCGATTTCACCAATGTGCACAGAAACCATTTCTGCACCTTTTAAAGTCAAGATAAATTTTTCTGAATCCGAATTCAGTGGTTTCCAAAAATGTCCATCCCTATGTCATTTTAGGAAATCTTACTCCTCTACTCATAATTAAGAAGTCCAACTTCTTTGTTCATTAAATTTAAATCTTTAAATTTAACTATCTCAACGGGGATTAAAAATCCATTACACTGTGTGACCCTCAATGGTTCAGGGATACAGCTATCCGTGGGCTCACAACTCCTTGTGACTCGGAACAACAATTTCCGACTTGCCCATCGAATCATGGTAAGAGCGCCTAGAAACATCGCCCCATGATTCCCTAGGTATCACTGATAGTGCCTACAAGAACCAATAGATTTTGATTAGCGTACAGTACGGTCCCTTCATCCAAATATCCCGATCGAATCAACAACCATTGGTATATCGAGAGTCGTCCGAGATTCGATAACTATGCAACACATCTTGAAGATCAAATAGTGACATCGCATGTGTTACTAAGAAACCATTTCTTAAAACACATCATGTACTCTGGCCAGAGATTCGTCACACTAATATCTCCTCAGATCGCATAGGATATCCACACTCGCAAGTATGTGGTGAATCCTTGACAACAAAGCATCGACTTCTATATGTGTTGTAACTGTACCCAATCCCGACACCTGATGACCCCAATAGAGTCGGTAAACGAGTCAAAGCACAGTACTAGCATATAGAGTCTCAATGATGTTTCATGTAGTAAGGACTAATGGTGTACAACCAAAACCGCGGACTATATCCACTCGATAAGTGATAACCACTTGGAAAGTCCGGATAGGGTAGTTCGATCATTCATCATATGAATATCCATTTGCATGCTTCGAACATCTCTATGTTCCTTACCAATGAAACGTGGTACTCTGCATCGCAAATGCTAGTCTCAAACTCGAGCGATCCTTATCCTTATTATCGGACGGCTCAATCGACTAGGAACAGTTTAGAATATACAGTGACTATAAGATGTGTTTCATGATAGACATCTCCATGTTCTACCACATCTTACATACACTATAGTATATTCAAGGTCTTTATCAAAACAACAATAGTATATCACAATATAACAATATGAAGAAAGATAAAGTCATTGCCATTAATAAAAGTGTAAATAATATTAAACAAAAAATTGTTTATACAAAGAGCCATCAAAGCCCTTAGCCACAAGTTGGCTCACCGGGCACCCACTCTTTCAATCTCCCACTTGCCCTATAGCCAACTAGTCATACTACGTAGACCCATTGTTTCGCGATGTTTGTCAAATAATGGTCCTGGCAAGGGCTTAGTAAGTGGATCAGCGATATTGTCTGCAGAGGCCACTCTTTCGACAGTGATGTCTCCTCTTTCCACAATCTCCCGGATGATGTGGTATTTCCTCAGTACGTGTTTGGATCTTTGATGAGACCTTGGTTCCTTTGCCTGAGCAACGGCACCCGTGTTGTCACAGTACACCGGGACTGGACCAAAAACTTCAGGAATGACGCCCAACTCTTGGACGAAATTCCTCATCCAAACGGCCTCTTTAGCAGCAGCTGATGCTGCAATGTATTCTGCTTCAGTGGTGGAATCCGCTGTGGTGTCCTGCTTGGAACTCTTCCAAGAGACAGCACCGCCATTGAGCATGAACACAAATCCAGAGGTTGACTTCGAGTCATCCACCTCACTTTGGAAGCTAGAGTCGGTATACCCTTCCAATTTTAGTTCTCTTCCTCCATATACCATGAACATATTCTTAGTCCTTCGTAAGTACTTAAGAATGTCCTTCACGGCTTTCCAATGCATTTGACCGGGATTAGCTTGATATCTGCTCGTGACACTCAGAGCAAATGCTACATCCGGTCTGGTAGATATCATCCCATACATGATACTACCTATGGCTGACGCATATGGTACATGTGTCATTTTCTCTATCTCTTCATCAGTCTTGGGACACATAGACTTGGATAGAGAAACTCCATGACACATGGGTAGATGTCCTCTCTTGGACCCATCCATTGAAAACCGTTTCAATATGGTGTCGATGTAGGTTGATTGAGTGAGTCCTATCATTCTCTTAGATCTATCTCTATAGATCTGTATCCCAAGAATATAGGATGCCTCACCCAAATCCTTCATCGAGAATCTACCTGATAACCATATCTTTGTTGATTGCAACATCCCTACATCATTCCCAATGAGTAGGATGTCATCAACATAAAGTACTAAGAATGTCACAGCATCCTTAACTACTTTCTTGTACACGCATGGTTCCTCCGAGTTCTTGATGAAACCAAAATCCTTTATTGTTTCATAAAATTTATGGTTCCAACTTCTTGATGCTTGTTTTAGACCATAAATTGATCTCTGAAGCTTGCATACCTTATGCTCGCTTCCCATGGATGTGTACCCCTCAGGCTGCTTCATATAGATTTCTTCCTTAATGTCTCCATTAAGAAAAGCAGTCTTCACATCCATTTGGCATATCTCATAGTCATACCATGCAGCTATGGCAATAAGGATTCTTATGGACTTGAACATTGCAACTGGTGAAAAGGTTTCATCATAGTCAACTCCTTGTCTTTGAGTATAACCTTTTGCCACCAATCGCGCCTTGTAGGTCAATACCTTACCATCAGGCCCAAGCTTTCTCTTGTAGATCCATTTACACCCTATTGGAACAATTCCATCGGGAGGATCTACTAAAGACCAAACTTGGTTTGTATGCATCGAATCTATTTCCGACTGCATAGCTTCAAGCCATAAATTTGAATCCGCATCAGAAATTGCTTCCTTGAAGTTTCTTGGATCACATCCAACATCGGGTTCATCTTGATCCCCTTCAAGAAGAAGACCATATCGAATAGGAGGTCTAGAAGTCCTCTCGGATCTTCTAGGTACAGGCGTGTCTATCAATGGTTCCTGAGGTGTAGGATCGTTATTTTGTATTTCGGGTTCTTCTCGAATTTCTTCGAGTTCCATCATCTCGCCTTTCTTATCCAATAAGAACTCCTTCTCCAAGAAGGTGGCATTCCTTGAAACAAACACCTTTGTTTCAGCAGGATAATAGAAATAATATCCGATTGAATTCTTCGGATACCCTACAAAATAACATAAGGTGGATCGACTATCCAACTTATCTCCCACTGTCTGCTTCACGTAAGCAGGACATCCCCAAATCCTCAAGTACGAATACTTAGGATCTTTGCCATTCCATAACTCGTATGGTGTTTTGTCCACTGCTTTAGTGTGGACGTTGTTCAACAACAATACCGCCGTTTCAAGCGCATAGCCCCAAAACGAAGGTGGAAGCTCAGTGAAGCTCATCATGGACCGAACCATGTCCAACAAAGTTCGATTACGACGCTCCGATACACCATTAAGCTATGGTGTCATAGGAGGAGTCCACTGAGAGAGAATCTCATTCTCTTTTAGATAGTCCAAAAACACGGTACTTAAGTATTCTCCACCTCGATCCGATCAAAGTGCTTTAATACTTTTACCTAGCTTGTTTTCTACTTCAGCCTTGAATTCTTTGAAATTTTCAAACGCTTCAGACTTATATTTCATTAAATATAAATACCCATACCTCGAATAATCATCAGTAAGGTAATGAAGTAGGTGTGGCCATATTGAGTACCAACTCTAAATGGACCACAAATATCTGTATGGATCAAATCCAACAGATTTTGACTACGCTCAGGTTTCCCCTTAAAAGGAGATTTAGTCATTTTTCCTTTCAGGCAGGATTCACAAGTAGGTAGAGAGTTAATATCAGACATATCAAACATGCCCTCTCCCACTAGCTTGTTCATCCTTCTTGAGGAAATATGACCTAACCTAGCATGCCAAAGGTTTGCCGGGTTTTGGCTATCGATTTTCCTTTTGTTTGTTGTTGCCGATTTATCAACATAATTTATTGGAACGTCTTTTAGTTTTAAGTTGTATAGACCGTTTTCAAGTTGTCCATTTCCAATCAAACATTCATTCTTGTAAATATTGCAAATCCCATTCACAAAATTGCAAGAATAACCATCTCTATCAAGCATAGAAACAGAAATAATGTTTTTAATCAAATCCGGAACAAATAAAACATCTCTTAAAAGTAACTTAAAACCGTTCTGCAAAATTAAATAAACATCTCCCACGGCTTTAGCTTCAACTCTGGAACCATTTCCGAGCCTCAGCTGGGTCTCACCCATTCTAAGCCTGCGACTTCTTGTCATCACCTGCAAATCATTGCAAATGTGAGATCCACATCTGGTATCCAATACCCAAGAAGTAGTATTAAGTGAAACATTTATTTCAATATAGAACATACCCTTCGCAGTTCGCAACTGCTCTAGATATTCCTTGCAGTTACGCTTCCAATGACCGGGCTTCTTGCAGTAATGGCAAACATCCTTGGATTTTTCCATGTTTGAAGCCTTTGTCTTGTACTTCTTCTCGGGTTCGATTTTCTTGGGTGGGGCAGAACGTTTCTTGCCCTTTGTACTTGGCCCCTTCTTAGCAGAAGAAGAGGAGCCCACCAAGAAAGCCGGTTTATCCTTCTTTAATGTGGATTCATATGTCACAAGCATATTGACCATCTCTTCAAGGGAGGCCTCTATCTTGTTCATATTGAAATTCACCACAAATCCGTCAAACGAAGAAGGAAGAGACAGAAGTAAGTCCACGTTGAGTTCATGCTCCAATACCAAATCAAGGGTTACCAACTTCTGTATGAGCCAAATCACTCGTACCCCATGATCACGGACCGAAGTCCCTTCACGCATGCGACACGTCATTAGCTCCTTTACAGTAGAGAACCTTTCAGCCCTCGATTGAGCCCCAAAAAGTTCCTTGAGTTGAACGTGAATGTCAGCAGCATTCACGGTGTCCTCAAATCGCCTCTGGAGTTCATCAGACATCGAGGCTTGCATATAGCATTTGGTCTTGATATCATGGTCCCACCATGTATCAAGTTTGGCTAACTCTTCCGGACTTACGTCAGCTGGTGCTTCCTTCGGAGGAGATTTTTCTAACACGTAGAGCATCTTCTCCGAAGTCAAGACAATCTTCAACTTACGGAACCATTCCGTATAGTTTGCGCCAGTCAACTTATTTTGTTCGAGGATCGAGAAAAGTGGATTACGCGAATTCATCTTATGAAATACTGAAAAGAAACAGACAAATATCAGTGATTGTTTAAGCAATTTACTAAGACATAAAATATGCGATATTTATTTTATGAATCTCACTCCCACTATTTTAACGATTTCACTACCCTCTAGTGAAAACGGGAAACTGTTTTCCTTAGTGAGAACATGGAGTCCAATTGACAATCTATGGTCCCGAATAATATCAGCCAACCATAATTTCAAAAGGTAGAGCCCAATTGCTTCCAAAGCAACCTCCATGTTTTTTACCTCATGTCCAATAAGGGCCCAATAATATGACGCCGTTTATTGTGACATGTCAAGATGACCCATCAATATTAAGTTGTGATGGACGGTCGCCATGTGGATCCCCCAATAATATGAGCCGATCCCATGGGAGTTCCACCCAACTTACAACATGTGTCGATCCAATGTACAGCTTTCCGACGAACGGGCCCCCCCAATAATATGAGCCGAACCGTATCCGCGGGTAGCATGTCATACATTGATCGTTGATGGAAGATAGGAACATTTAAACAAATTTAAATTTCCTTTATTTAGCTTGATATCAATTTTAAATCATATTTAAAATGAGGGATTTTAATTATAAAAATTTGTCTCATCATTTTTAAAATTTTGTATGCTTGCCGGATTCACACAATTATGTCTAAAACATGCATACAACTATAATATCACATATTATATATAGGATGATCGATTCCATTTCTAATCGACCCGTGGTTGCCAATCACGAGTCTTAGTCCAATCCTAGGTAATATGCAGTATGCAATGCAATCCTATTACATTTGCTTCCAATTTACATTTTTTCTGTCTTTATTGTCTGTTGGGTCCACCTCCATCTTCAAATCTTGATCTCCCACTAAATCTAATGTATTTACAATAAATAACAATGACAAGTAGGGGATACATTTTAAAGGGTGGGAACGGGCCATAAACCAAGTCCACTTTTATTACATATGACAATTCATATTGGGCCATAAACCAGGCCCATTAATAAAACCAACAACAATAAAAACAAATGTAAATTCCTAACATACACCTACAAAATTGTTCATGGCAATCGATCATCCTTATCCAATAACATTTAATTCAAAATTAATTTATTGGATAACATGCAATGGCAATTTAAATTTAAAAGGATAAAATCATATTTCATACATAAAATCTTATTTTATATACAAAATCATATTTTATCTTTTTATCAAATAAAATCATATTTTATGTATAAAATCCAATTTTATACATAAAATCATATTTTACTCAATATATCCATAAGATCATATCTTATCATCAATTGTACCAAAAATAATTAATTTCAAAATTCAATTTAACGGATAAAATATTTAAATTTTCCAAAAATTCAAATTTATCCAAAAATCAATTTTAAAATTTTCGGACTCGAACAATTCGATCCGACGCCTCGTGGACCAATCAAAAACAATTTTCGATCGGACCAAAAATAGAATTTTAACATATTAAAATTTAATTTAAAAATTAAAAAAATTAATTTTTCCGCGGGCCGCCCGGGACATTCCCGGGCTGCCCGCGCCCCATAGGGCTCGGGCCGGGCAGCGATCACATCGCTGCCCGGGTTTTTGCCCGAAAAAAAAAATTATTTTTAAATATTTATTTTGTTTCAAAAACCGAGGCTTAAAAAAATTTTTGTACAATCGATTAATTTAATCGCTTGATCTGAGCAACCTGGCTCTGATACCACTGTTGGAAAACTCGGCGATCAGATCAATTAGGATTGATACCCGGTGCAGCGGAAATTTAAAATTTTTATATGGAACGATTCCATAATGGGTATCAACCTTACGATTAAATTGTGTGTGTAAAAATTAAATAACGATTATAAAATTTTTACCTTTAATCTCGAATCGAGATTTTGGACACCAACAGATTTCTCTGCTCTTGTTATATATCCCTGGAACAGATGGACGAACTGTTCTTCAATCAGGTCCACGAACGGATATTTAATCCCTCTGATAGATTGCACTAAAAAATCTATCAGAAGTTTCTACGAAGAGATTAACGAATTTGATCCGTTAAACCAGACTGCAATTCAAAATTCACAGGCTGGATTTTTCGAGCAGAGGGAGGGAGGGGGCGGCCACTTATTAAAAACGCAGCTAGGGTTTTAAAAATATTTTGTGACCTGTTGTGTGTAATTTCTGTACTGCAATAACTTATTTATAATGTAGGCCACTAACAGCTTAGGGCCCATTAGTCATAAGTTCAAGCCCGACAAGCAAAGCCCGCATGTTCAGAAATTAATATAAAATTCATCGTGACTCCGATTGATAAACCGATTTCACCAATGTGCACAGAAACCATTTCTGCACCTTTTAAAGTCAAGATAAATTTTTCTGAATTCGAATTCAGTGGTTTCCAAAAATGTCCATCCCTATGTCATTTTAGGAAATCTTACTCCTCTACTCATAATTAAGAAGTCCAACTACTTTGTTCATTAAATTTAACTATCTCAACGGGGATTAAAAATCCATTACACTGTGTGACCCTCAATGGTTCAGGGATACAGCTAGCCGTGGGCTCACAACTCCTTGTGACTCGGAACAACAATTTCCGACTTGCCCATCGAATCATGGTAAGAGCGCCTAGCAACATCGCCCCATGATTCCCTAGGTATCACTGATAGTGCCTACAAGAACCAATAGATTTTGGTTAGCGTACAGTACGGTCCCTTCATCCAAATATCCCGATCGAATCAACAACCATTGGTATATCGAGAGTCGTTCGAGATTCGATAACTATGCAACACATCTTGAAGATCAAATAGTGACATCGCATGTGTTACTAAGAAACCATTTCTTAAAACACATCATGTACTCTGGCCAGAGATTCGTCACACTAATATCTCCTCAGATCGCATAGGATATCCACACTCGCAAGTATGTGGTGAATCCTTGACAACAAAGCATCGACTCCTATATGTGTTGTAACTGTACCCAATCCCGACACCTGATGACCCCAATAGAGTCGGTAAACGAGTCAAAGCACAGTACCAGCATATAGAGTCTCAATGATGTTTCAAGTAGTAAGGACTAATGGTGTACAACCAAAACCGCGGACTATATCCACTCGATAAGTGATAACCACTTGGAAAGTCCGGATAGGGTAGTTCGATCATTCATCATATGAATATCCATTTGCATGCTTCGAACATCTCTATGTTCCTTACCAATGAAACGTGGTACTCTGCATCGCAAATGCTAGTCTCAAACTCGAGCGATCCTTATCCTTATTATCGGACGGCTCAATCGACTAGGAACAGTTTAGAATATACAGTGACTATAAGATGTGTTTCATGATAGGCATCTCCATGTTCTACCACATCTTACATACACTATAGTATATTCAAGGTCTTTATCAAAACAACAATAGTATATCACAATATAACAATATGAAGAAAGATAAAGTCATTGCCATTAATAAAAGTGTAAATAATATTAAACAAAAGATTGTTTATACAAAGAGTCATCAAAGCCCTTAGCCACAAGTTGGCTCACCGGGCACCCACTCTTTCACAAAGTCCTTTATTGTTTCATCAAATTTCTGGTTCCAACTTCTAGATGCTTGTTTGAGACCATAAATTGATCTCTGAAGCTTGCATACCTTATGCTCGCTTCCCATGGAGATGAATCCTTCAGGCTGCATCATATAGATTTCTTCCTTAATGTTTCCATTAAGAAATGCAGTTTTCACATCCATTTGCCATATCTCATAGTCATACCATGCTGCTATGGCAATTAGGATTCTTATGGACTTGAACATTGTGACTGGTGAAAAAGTTTCATCATAGTCAACTCCTTGTCTTTGAGTAAAACCTTTTGCGACCAATCGTGCCTTGTAGGTCAACACCTTGCCATCAGGCCCAAGTTTTCTTTTGTAAATCCATTTACACCCTATTGAAACAATTCCATCGGGAGGATCTACTAAAGACCAAACTTGGTTTGAATGCATCGAGTCTATTTCCGACTACATTGCTTCAAGCCATAAATTAGAATCCGCATCAGAAATTGCTTCCTTGAAGTTTCTTGGATCACATCCAATGTCGGGCTCACTTTGATCCCCTTCAAGAAGAAGACCATATCTAATAGGAGGCCTAGAAGTCCTCTCGGATCTTCTAGCAACAGGCGTGTCTTGTGATGATTCTTGAGGTGTAGGATCGTCAATTTGTATTTCGGGTTCTTCTCGAATTTCTTCGAGTTCCATCATCTTGCCTTTCTTATCCAATAAGAACTCCTTCTCCATGAAGGTGGCATTCCTTGAAACAAACAATTTTGTTTCAGTAGGATGATAGAAATAATATCCGATTGAATTCTTTGGATACCCTACAAAATAACATAAGGTGGATCGACTATCCAACTTATCTCCCACTGTCTGCTTCACGTAAGCAGGACATCCCCAAATCCTCAAGTACGAATACTTAGGAGCTTTGCCATTCCATAACTCGTATGGTGTTTTATCTACTGCTTTAGTATGAACGTTGTTCAACAACAAAACCGTCGTTTCAAGCGCGTAGCCCCAAAACGATGGTGGGAGCTCAGTGAAGCTCATCATGGATCGAACCATGTCCAACAAGGTTCTATTACGACGCTCCAAAACACCATTTAGCTGTGGTGTCATAGGAGGAGTCCACTGAGAGAGAATCTCATTCTCTTTTAGATAGTTCAAAAACTCGGCACTTAAGTATTCTCTACCACGATCCGATCGAAGTGCCTTAATACTCTTGCCTAGTTTGTTTTCTACTTCAGCCTTGAATTCTTTGAACTTTTCAAATGCTTCAGACTTATATTTCATTAAATATAAATACCCATACCTTGAATAATCATCAGTAAAGGTAATGAAGTAGGTGTGACCACATTTAGTACCAATCCTAAATGGACCACAAACATCTGTATGGATCAAATCCAACATATTTTGACTACGCTCAGGTTTTCCCTTGAATGGTGATTTAGTCATTTTTCCTTTTAGGCCGGACTCACAAGTAGGTAGAGAGTTAATATCAGACATATCAAACATGCCCTCTCCCACTAGCTTGTTCATCCTCCTTGAGGAAATATGACCTAGCCTAGCATGCCAAAGGTTTGCTGGGTTTTGACTATCGTTTTTCCTTTTATTTGTTGTTACCGGTTTATTAATATAATTAATTGGAACGTCTTTTAATTTCAAGTTATATAGATCGTTTTCATTTGTCCATTTCAAATTAAACATTCATTCTTGTAAATATTGCAAATCCCATTCACAAAATTACAAGAAAACCCATCTCTATCAAGCATAGAAACAAAAATAATGTTTTAATGAAATCTTTGGCACAAATAAAAAACATCTCTCTCATAATATAGCTTAAAATTGTTTTGCAAAATTAAACAAATATTTCCCATAGCTATGGATTCAACTCTGGAACCATTCCCGAGCCTTAACTGGGTCTCACCCATCCTTAGCCTATTACTTCTTGTCATCATTTGCAACTTATTGCAAATGTGAGATCTACATTCGGTATCCAATACCCAAGAAGTAGTATTAAGAAAAACATTTATTTCAATGTAAAACATACCATTTGCAGTTCGCAACTGCTCGAGGTATTCCTTGCAATTACGTTTCCTATGATCGGGTTTCTTGCAGTGATGGCAAACTTGTTTAGACTTGTTCAATTTTGCATGTAACATTTGGCATTGAGATCATGGTCCAACCATTTCTCTAGTTCGGCCAACCTTTCGGCAGTTACATCAGCCGGGGTTGTTTTCGTAAAAACCTTTTCTAACACTTAGAAAATCTTTTCCGAACTCAGGACAATCTTAACTTATGGAACCATTCTTTCGGCAGTTACATCAGCCGGGGCTGTTTTCGGAGAAGCCTTTTCTAATACTTAGAAAATCTTTTCCGAACTCAGGACAATCTTAACTTATGGAACCATTCCGTATAGTTGCGCCAGAAAGTTTGTTTTGTTCAAGAATTGAAACATGTGGATTACGAAGATTCATCATAATGATATACTGAGATGAAACAGACAATAATCGATGATTGTTTAATTAATTTACTAAGACATAAAATATGGCAAATTTTAATTTTATGAATTACACTCCCACTATTTTAACGATTTCACTACCCTCTAGTGAAAACGGGAAACTTTTTCCTTAGTGAGAACATGGAGTCCAATTAACAAATCATAGTCCCGAATAATATCAGCCAACCATAATTTTCAAAAGGTAGAGCCCAATTACTTCCAAAGTAACCCCCATGTTTTTACCTCATGTCCAATAAGGGCCCAATAATATGACGCCGATTATTGTGACATGTCAAGATAACCCATCAATATTAAGTTGTGATGGACGGTAGCCATGTGGATCCCCCAATAATATGAGCCGATCCCATGGGAGTTCCATCCAACTTACAACATGTGTCGATCCAATGTACAGCTTTCCGACGAACGGGCCCCCCCAATAATATGAGCCGGACTGTATCCGCGGGTAGCATCTCATACATTGATCGTTGATGGAAGGTAGGAATATTTAAACAATATTTAAATTCTCTTTTATTAATCTTGATATCAATTTTAAATCATATTTAAAATGAGGGATTTTAATTTTGAAAATTTGTCTCATCATGCAATTTTATGTATGCTTGCGGGATTCATACAATTTAGTCTAAACATGCATACATCAATAATATCATATATTATTTAAGGATGATCGATCCCATTATCTATTCGACCCGTGGTTGCCAATCACGAGTCTAAGTCCAATCCTAGATGATATGCAAGTATGCAATGCAATCCAATTACATTGAGCTTCCAATTTACATTTCTTCAGTCTTCATTGTCTGCTGGGCCCACCATTTCTTCAAATCTTTGTCTCCCACTAAGTCTAATAAATTTACAATAAATTTCAATGACAAAAACGGGATACATTTTTAGGGGTGGGAACGAGCCATAAACCAGGTCCACTTTTTATTACATATGACAATCATATTGGGCTATAAACCAAGCCCATAAATAAAATCTAACAACAATAAGACAAATGTAAATTTCCTAACATACACCTACAAAATTGGTCATGGCAATCGATCATCCTTTTATCCAATAATAAATTCAAAATTTAAATAATTGGATAAACATGCTGTGGCATCATAATTTAAAAGATAAAATCATATTTTATCTTATCCATCCATAAGATCATATCTTATCATCAATTCTACCAAAATAATCAATTTTACAAAATTCAATTTAACGGATAAAATTTATAAATTTTCCAAAAATTCAAATTTATACAAAAATCAATTTTAAAAATTTCGGACTCGAACAATTCGATCCGATGCCTCGTGATCTAATCAAAAACAATTTTTGATTGGATCAAACACTAGAATTTCAAAAATTCAAAATTTTAAAAATAAAAAAATTTTAATTTTTCGGGCTGCCCTGGACAATCCCGGGCAGCCCATGCCCCGCCTGGGGCTCGGGCTGGCATCGCTGCCCATGGGCAGCGACGATCGCTGCGCTGGCCATTTTTCGCCCGTCAAAAAAAAATTTATTTTTAAAAATTTGTTTTGTTTCAAAAACCCGAGGCCAAAAATTTTGTACAATCGATTTAATTTAATCGTTTGATCTGAGCAACCCGGCTCTGATACCACTGTTGGAAAACGTTGTTCAGATCAATTCGAATTGATACCCGGTGCAGCGAAAGTTTAAAAATTTTATTTTCTTGATATGGAACGATTTCATATCATGGGTATCAAAACTTTCACGATTAAATTCACACAAGTAAAATAAATAAATTCAATTAAATATTTTACCTTGAATCTCGAAGCGAGATTATGGACACCAACAGAATTTAATCTGCTCTTCTTGTATATCCCGGGAACCGATGGCGTCACGATCAATCACCGAAATAAGGTCCACGAACAGAAAACAGAAACCCTCTGATTGACTGCACTAGAAATCAATCAGAAGTTTTGCGTAGAGAATAAACAGATATGATCTGTTAATTCAGAATTGTAATTTTTCACAAAAATCACAATCCGAATTTTCTCAAAAAGGAGCAAGGAATTTTCGAAAAATCCCTTAGAATTATTTATGCAGTGTTCGAAAATTGCTAGGAAGATTATCTCATATTTTCGAACCACTCACATATATTTATATATAATTTCTAGTCTAGGTTAAGTTATGATTGCATTAGAACTCTAACTCCTTAGGGCCCACAATCCATAACTTAATCCAACAAGCCAAGCCCGTTGTTCTAAAAATTAATATAAAATTCATCATGACTCCGATTGACAAACCGATTTCACCAATGTGCACAGAAACCATTTCTGCATCTTTTAGAGTCAAGATAATTTTTCTGAATCCGAATTCAGTGATTTCCAAAATTGCCCATCCCTATATCATTTTAGAAAATTCCACTCCCTTTAGTTAAGAAGTCCAACTTCTCTTTCATTAAATTTAACTCTTTAAATTTAACTATCTCTACGGGGTTTTAGTAATCCATTACTTGTGTAACCTCAATGGTTCAGAAATACAGCTAGCCGTGGGCTCACAACTCCTTGTGACTCGGAACAACAATTTCCGACTTACCCAACGAATCATGGTAAAAGCGTCTAGCAACATCGCCCCATGATTCCCTAGGTATTACTGATAGTGCCTGCAAGAACCAGTAGATTTTGGTTAGCGTACAGTACGGTCCCTTCAATCAAATATCCCGATCGAATCAACAACCATTGGTACATCGAGAGTCGTTCGAGATTCGATAACTATGCATTACGTCTTGGAGATCAATTAGTGACATCGCATGTGTTACTAGGATAACCATTAACCTAAAACACATCATGCACTCTGGCCAGAGATTCGTCACACTAATATCTCCTCAGATCGCATAGGATATCCACACTCGCATGTATGTGGTGAATCCTTGACAACAAAGCATCGACTCCTATATGCGTCGTAACTGTACCCAATCCCGACACCTGATGACCCCAATAGAGTCGGTAAACGAGTCAAAGCACAGTACTAGCATATAGAGTCTCAATGATGTTTCAAGTAATAAGGACTAATGGTGTACAACCAAAACCGCTGACTTTATCCACTCGATAAGTGATAACCACTTGGAAAGTCCGAATAGGGTAGTTCGATCATTCATCATATGAATATCCATTTTCATGCTTCGAACATCTCTTTGTTCCATACCAATGAAACGTGGTACTCTGCATCGCAAATGCTAGTCTCAAACTCGAGCGATCTTTATCCTTATTATCGGACGGCTCAATCGACTAGGAACTGTTTAGAATATACAGTGACTATAAGACGTGTTTCATGATAGTCATCTCCATGTACTACCACATCTTACATACACTATAGTATATTCAAGGTCTTTATCAAAACAACAAAAGTATATCATAATATAACAATATGAAGAAAGATAAAGTAATTGTCATTTATAAAATGTAAATTATATTAAACAAAGATTGTTTATACAAAGAGTCATAAAAGCCCTTAGCCACAAGTTGGCTATCCGGACACCCACTCTTTCAAATCTTTGGTAGTAGCCTGCCATCCCAAGAAAACTACGAATCTCTGAAACCGTCGTCGGGCGCGACCAGTTCAAAATGGCTTCCATCTTACTAGGATCTACGAAAACACCGTCTCGTGAAATAACATGATCAAGAAAGACAAATCGATCGATCCAGAATTCACACTTTCTCAACTTAGCATACAACTGCCTCTCTCTCAGTATCTGCAGTACTGTACGGAGATGGAACACGTGCTCGTCGACGCTGTAAGAATACACCATGATATCGTCGATGAACACTACCACGAACTTATCCAGGAAGTCACGAAATACTCTGTTCATCAAATCCATGAAGACTGCTAGAGCATTCGTCAATGCAAACGGCATAACTAAGAACTCGTAGTGACCATACCACGTTACGAAATGCTATCTTAGAGATATTCTCATCTCTAACCCTCAACTTGTGATATCTTGACCGTAAATTGATCCTTGAGTAGACAGAAGTGCCCTATAACTGATCGAACAGATCATCTATCTGCGGAAGAGGATACTTATTCTTTATTGTCGCTTGGTTAAGCTGTCGATAGTCTATTCAAAGACGCATCGATCCATCTTTCTTCTTAACAAAAAGTACTGGGGCTCCCCATGGCAAAACACTCGGCCGAATGTAACCATTATCAAGAAGATCCTGAAGTTGACTATGCAACTCTCTCATCTCCGAAGGTGCTAATCGATACGGAGCTCTAGAAATCGGAACTGTTCCTGACATTAACTCAATGTCAAACTCGATCTTCCTCACTGGTGGTAAGCCTGGAAGTTCCTCCGAAAACACATCGGGAAAATCGCGGACCACTGGTATCTTCTGGATGGCTGGTCCCTCCAAGGATGAATCGATGACGTAGATAAGGTAGCCTTCTCCGCCAGACTCTAAAGCACGCCGGGCTTTCTGAGCAGAAACCAGGCAAATTCTCATACCATTAATAAGTGTTCGGGAGCACGAGATTCAAAATAAGTGTGCGTTGTGTGTCTCACTTTTCTGAATGTGAGACGCCATATGCACAGTGTTCAAATATGGCGGCATCGATCGTCACCGCTTTCGTCATCGAAGATATCTCGTTTAATTATGTGTCATATTTTCTTACAAGTTGATGTTAAACGTTTCCGATGGATGGGGTCTCTCGGTTAAATTTGATCCAACCATGGTTATGAAACACCGCGAAAGAAAATGGAAACAATATTTCATGTTTGGGGAAGCGAGAAAAGAGAAAATCTTCAATTTTTTTTTTAAAAAAAAAATAGCAAGTAAAGAATGTTAAGGTGGAATAAATTTGAGATGTTGAAAAGGGATCATGTAATAGGAAATTTTAATGTGCTCAAGTAAAATAATGCAGGAAAGCCAAGAAAAGAACCATGAGGTTGCAATTGGACTCAAGAACTTGGATTTTCTGCTAAAGATTTCAATTGATTTAATTCCTCGAGAACATGACATCTATTACATTTGGTTATATACTAGCGATGGATTTCAAATTCATTGACATCTTTGAATGGTCAAAATTCAAGAGTATTTAAATTCCAGTGTATATCAAATTATAAAATTTTAATAGTAATTGCAGCAGATTTTAAATACACATAAAATAATTTTCATTAGAAATTCATGCGACAAATTCTCCGGCAAATAAAATTTCTCCCTCCCAATTCAATTCAAACACAACCTTAGTTAAAAAATAAATTGAATTAAAAAAGTAAAAAAAAAGATTTCAAAAATTTCAAAAGAGTGCCCAAACAAGTGAGATGATATTAAATCTTGGATTTGGAAGCACAATAAATGAAAAGATAATGGTTAAAATAATATCAAGATTGGCAGACAAGGTGGAGCTGTGGAGATGACAATTAAAGAAGAATAAGGATAAAGGAGGCGCATAGAAGATGTGGGGGGGGCGCGGGGGGCAAGTAAAAGAACAAATGATCATGAAAGAAAGAAAACTAGAGAAAAAAATTATAAAAGATGTAATTGTCGAATCACATTAAATAAATAAATAAAAGTCTACTAACATATTCAACCAAAAAACTCAACAATTATCACATTTACTTTCACTCCAACAAAACTATACTATTTATCACTCTGTAAATAATCAATCCGTCAATAATCCCATCAGTCCAACAAACAATACTAGTGAACGCACTCAACTGCAAATTATCCCCAATTTAAATGCCAACACATATTACCATAATATATATTAAAAAAGGAACAAAGCAAAAACAAAAATTGACAACCTTTTTTAACCAGCTGCTTGCAAACAATGACATTTCTACCTGACTGAAGAAAAAACAACAAACACAACTAGAGCAAGCAGCCTGTTGTAATTTGTACAGTCCATATATAAATAAGATAAATGGAAAAGAATGGAACAAATAGTAGCAGAATACCGAGGTTTCACGGTGTGGTGATGTGAGTCTTCCCAGATTGAACAGATAGGCACAAAACCTAATTGTACATAAGCAACAGTCGGCCATTAAGAAGAGCAGCAGCCACCCTTCTGGCCTACGGGTTGTCCCCGGATCTGCACTGTTGGTGGCCTTGCATTGCTTGATGCAGGCTGACTTGCCATTCTGTGATTTTAGTGAGGCATGTTGGAAACATAGCATTAGTACCATGAATATTCAATTCAATAGGAATGAATGAATGTATATGAATGAATGTATTGGGACACATGAAAAATTTTCAGTCAACGTTGAAACAGTCTGGGTTTCAGATCAACTAATTTGGTTAGCTACAGAGGACACATAACCAAAAGAAAACAAGGAACCTGTTCTTGATGTCAGCAGACATAGCCATGAAAGCCTCTTCGACATTAGTCGCATTTTTTGCACTTGTCTCCATGAATGGAATTCCAATTTCATCAGCAAAGGCCTATTACAACACCGATATGTACATTTGAGTGAACCAATCAGCATAAAGCATTACAGGAATTCAGATTGATAGGATTGCTACCTTAGCTGTTTCATATGTCACAGCTCTATTATCAGTGAGGTCGCATTTGTTTCCTACTAAGAGCTTGTTCACATTTTCACTGGCATATCGATCAATTTCACTCAACCATTGCTTCACATTATTAAAGCTTTCTTCGTCGGTGACATCATAAACTATCTGCCATAAAATTTCAATTAATAAAAGATGCATAATGAAACCTGTTTGCTAGAGATCAGGCAACTTGGAGAAACTTACTATAATTCCATGAGCCCCACGGTAATAGCTACTAGTTATAGTTCTGAATCGTTCTTGACCAGCAGTGTCCCACTGCATGTGAAAATTAAAGAAAAGGGAAAAGAGAAATCGGTGAAGCTTGTTTTGTGAAAGTACACAAGGCCATGGCAAAACAGGAGTGTAACCAAACCTCGTTGCAGGTAAACCACACCAAACCTTGTTGCAGGTAAACCACACCATCATGTGATTTAAAAAGTATAAGGAGTCGTGGGGTAGAAGGATGAAAAGATAAATTCAGAGACAATAGTGAACGCATTCCGTTTTGTGAAAGAATGCACATGAATTTCAATAATCAAAAGTCTAGTTGGAAGAAAAAAAAATTATGGAATTTTTACTTTTGAGTACAAATTATCTGCATGGCAGTTGTCTTATCCCATTCCAAGGGCCACTTTTTACTTCCATAGCAAAAGCTTAACAACATTAATATTTCAGAAGACGATAAATAAAGCATACAAGAAGAAATTCCAACATTTAAAAAAGGGCAATTTCTTCTTTAAAAACAATTACCAAAACAATTGAAAAAGATGAAAAGTTATCTCTAGGAATTCCAATGCATGTCTCACACAGTGAATGATACATCAATCTGCACCAGGAATGAACACCAAACGAATTGAGAATATTAAAAAAAATTTCTGATTCATGCTCAGGTTGATCAAAGCTCTGAAAAACTACCCATTTTCGAGTATGGCTCAATCTACTGTTTGAACTTCAACTATGTTTACTATATTCGAGCATAATTTCATACATTATCGTAAAATACTGTTTTAGGAACAGTAAGGGGGGACATCATTCTCAAATCACAATCCTTGATTCCAAGATGAATAAAAGACGGAGACCCCACAAATCATACTCCTCCAAGTTTCAAACTAAACCAGAAACCAACCTCATCCCCCACTTCAAAAAGATTTTCATGAAGGATGCCCATTTTACGTTTCAAAGAGAGACAGATGAGAGTGAGAATAGGAAGAGAATGAAATTTTTTTTTTTACTAATCAGAAATAAAAATTTCGCCTGAAAAGGCGAATAAAAAGCAGGCAGTCTCTCTATATTGGAGCATAACACACAGTATGAAGCAGAAGTCCAAAAAATTGAAGTGGCGAGGTAGTGGAACGTTAAGAAATTGTATATAATAATTAAACATAAAAATGAGTACAAAGAACAAATAATCGGAACGAACTAAAAGTCCATGAGCAGCTTAAAGGCCATTGCTCAAGTTTGGATTGAAACACGCCAGAATTTTTAGGGTGACATGGTTCAAGAAGTCAATTGCAGTCTTAGAGCTTGAGATGAGAGTGAGCTAGTAATACTTTTAGGAATGAAGATCCTAGATGAAGAAATTCATGTATTTTTAAGCAAACAATACCCACGCATTTCGATACTTTAACGGTAGGGGTTACCCTCTGGAACTTCTTTCTTGTGGATCTATGCTTTCGAAAGGAAAGTGTCATCCAAGGGCGAAAACAGATAATAAGAATCAAAGGGGAACGCTTTAGTATTCAATAACAGGGCTTGCGTATTCAATAGTTGGAGTTTCCCCTTTATAAAAAATTTGGAGTTGAAACAATCTATTCGAAGTTTAGGGTAGTAAGGGTAAGGTACAGAACCAGACCAAAAATAAGATACTTTTCTTGGAGATTTTTCCTAATGTAGTAAGCCGCAGTACCTTCTTGTACTAACCGAACTTAGAGCATTACTAACCCAAATGCAAGGCCAATCCCTTAGCTTAGGGCACTAGCTAGAACCAGATAACTTAGGCTTGATGGTAATTCACCCGTACCAACCTAGTCAAAAGCCACAATGGATCCCCGGTAGCCAACCCATAATGGAGAGGAGTTAGGTGGTAGGGCAATCTCTCGTGCAATCAGAATAATCCTTTTCTCCTTCTGAGAGGAGAGCTTGAGAAAGACAGTCTCGATGCGGGTCCAGGTTGTGTTGTGAACAAAGCTATAGTTATATTCGCTTGGGATTTGCGCGGTAAGCTGTTCGTTATAGGAATGTGAAGAAGAAGAAATCCTTTCTAGATCGGGATAGGGAAGCGTTAGCTTGACTTGACTCCGCTCGCCTGCTGAATCTAACCAGCTAAGCTACCTAAATAACCTTTTTAATGTTGAAAGGGAATTTCTGTCGATTCCCAATCTCGAAACTGAGAGTGCGAAGTGACAAGCTGATGAGCTATATGTGAAGTTAAAAACCCCAGTGTTGAAAGGAAAGATATAGCCGAAACTGGAACTCAGCCGGAACCTCAATACTGTGGCCCGAAGAATTACTACGTCATTTGGTCTAGTTTGGTAATAAAGGTGGGTCAGCTTGGTTCGCTCAGGCTCTAATGCCCGCGATGAAGCAAACAAATAGGGTGTGAGAAAATTCAGACCTCTCTGAGACTAAGTGGGGCTGGTTACAAACTTACAGGAGGTATTCCTGTAAGCCTTGTAACGTTGACCCAAAAACCAATCATCACTGGAAAACCGTAAAACACTGCACATTTTTATTTTGATTGCCAAAGTAATAATAAGAGTGAAAGTAATTAAATTGAAACCCACAGGAGATAGACAAACAATAAAACTCTTGGTGAATAAAAATAATTAATCAAGTCAAGAATCTTACAATCTGAAGTTTGATAGTCTTTCCATCTTGCTCCACTGTACGTATTTTCTGTAGAAGTTAATAATTAGTTTTCGATTGAGTCCGGCAAGTATATTTTCAAAAGAATAACCCTTACAAAGTCAACACCAATTGTGCTGATGTAACTGTCCAAGTATGAATCATCCTGCATGAAAAACCGTCAACATTTAGTCACAGACCGAAATTCACAAGTTGAGTCATTCAAAACAAAATGACAAATTCATAGTACAGAGGAATAATAGTTTTGTCACAAGACAAATTCTGAACGATCTCATCTTCCTGCCTCCAGAATGAATTTTTTTATCAATTGGTCAAACTAACAGCACCCTCAACAAACGAAGCGCTCACATTTTTCTGCCAGCATAAAAGTTCAATAGGAAACCGATGGGGACTTGAAGAATTTTCAAGTGGAAACTTGTGCTATGTCCTAAGATACATCTCGGGTTATCATCTGGTAGTATCCCGGGAAGTATCCTTTTCCACATTAACTTAGACAGGGACTTAAAGAGCAATAAGCAGATCATGTGTAATGATCCAAATCCTTATAGAATAAAGTACTAATTAAGAAATGATTAAAGAGTTGTTAATTAAGACTTATTAATGAATTTATTAATTGAGGATCAGAATGTTGGGATCCACCAAATTTAAAATCAGACCACTCAATCTATTTCAGATTACCTTGTCCCCAAAAATCCAGTTAGACGAATGAGTTTACGACTCGTAGCAGATAAGATTGAGTTCAGACCTTCTGAACTAGTACAGATGCAACCTATGAATAAAAGCAGATTTCAATTGTTTCCTTCACCGTTTTCCCTCAGCTTTTCTCTCGAGTTTTAGAGTAATACCGTAAATTTTCTAGCCAATTCTAAGGCAGTTTAGTGTTGGAAAGCTTTGGAGCTAGTGTTGGCTCAAGCAGAGGTTGGTGATTCGAGATACTCAGATCGAGACGTCATCAGCGGGCTGACCACCATAGTTGTCAAAAGCGCAAGGCGCATTAAAGTGCTCAAGTGTCCTCGGGCTTTAAGCGCAAAGCGCAAAGCGAAGCGTACGCTTTACGAAAATAAAGCGCAATAAAAAATTATTCTTAAAAAATAAAATAAAAATCACTTTTTAAATAAATTTATGAAACATAAGACATCAAATTTGAAATTCATCATAATCTTCATCTTTTGAATATCAAATATTAAAATACAGAGGGCAAATGACAAGATGACACAAGGGCAGAGGCGTTGGGGAGGAAAGGCAATGTGATGTTGGAGTTTCTGTGTTTATTTTAGGGTAAATAGAGGGTAAATTGCACTTTAAAAGGCAATTTCACATCTCTCAAAAAAAAAATTAAAAAAAAACTGTTCTTCTTTGAAGCGCAAAGCGCACAGAAGCGCAAAAAAGTGCACGCTTCATAGAAATCGTGCGCTTTGAAGCACACTGAAGCGCAGGTCTTGCGCCTCGTTGCGCTTAAAGCGAACGCTTCTGCGCTTTTGACAACTATGCTGACCACAGACGCAAGTATAACCCTATAGCCTTCAGTAGTGACATAAGATGCATTTTTAGTAATTCTGGATATGGTATGATAGTGATTTCAGTATGTTGGTATTGCTAGGTTCAGATGAGTAGACTTTCTGTCAGATTGTTTTAGTCACGTACGTGATGTACTAACTGAAATATCCAAGCGTAGTATACACATTTATACGATGCATATTTATATGTTGCATTATATATGATTTATTGTTTTGACATTTTAAATGACATTTCACGTTGGGCCTGATACCATTGAAATATACCTCGTTTGTTGGGGCCGCTCAGCCCTGTTCTTTATTGTGGACGGTAGAATATCGAGAGCTACAGTGTCCGACCAAACTCGCGGATCTGATATCATTGAAATATACCTCGTTTGTAGGTCCACATTTTGTTGATGTGTGTCGGAGTCAAAACATGTCTAGGGTAGATCAGAGACTATACATACAGGGGTCCATCTAGACTGAGCATGAGATTCCAGACTTGATCATTGATATTCGAGTGTATTGCATTGTGCTGCATCATATCGGTTTGTATACTCGTACATTTTCGTATTGGGCGATTGTTGCTCACATCCTTGTTTTTATCATGGAAATCCCATTCATAGCAGGTTGGATGGTTCGGACAGCCAAGGCAGTGGCTAGAAGCAGTTGGGTTTTCGGTGGTGATTCAGTGAAAATTTTATTTGGTTCCTTGTATTCTCGTGGAGGATTGTAATTTTCGTTATAGTTGTATTAATGTTTAAGACTGAAATCATTCCTCTATTTTTATTTAGGTTGTAAAAGTACTTACGTTATTGTTTCCGTTGTTCATAGTTATTTAGGGCGCAAGGCGCACAAAAGTGCTAGAGTGCCCTGGAGCCTGAGGCGCAAGGTGATGCGCATAAATCTTATAATTCCTCATATATAAAGTGATTTATACTATAATTTTAGTAAATTAAATATAATTCAAAAAAATATCAAACAATAGAAATAAAACATTCAGTAATATATAACTATGCGTAAATCATAAGTGCATGACTGAAGAAAAACTTGAATAGTTCAAACTTCAATCATCTAAAACGCAATAGTAAGTCATAAGTGCATATTATAAGTATACTAAGGTTGCATAATTCCATGCCGGATCTTTTCGAATGTTTGCTGTTTCAGAAGTCGACATTTTTCAGCGAGAACAAGCTTTAGAGGAGATAAAGGCGAAGGAGAATGGTAATGAGATGATATAAATTGAAAAAACTGGAAGCAATAACCAAGAGGAATAGGAAAAACGAAAAGTAAAGGGCTGCCGACTGCCTTCTACTGTTACCTGATTTGAATCGATAGATATCAGGAAACAAAAGTTGTTTTGGGCTTAGTCTTCTATCCTTTCTGATACAGAAAGTTGTGAAACTAGAATTGAAAGCAAAAAGATTGGAGGAGATGAAGAGACTGCTGCGCCGTTAACATGCATGCAGGCTTTTTTTATTATTAAATAAAAGTGGGCTTTAGTTATTGGGCTTAAAACTTGGTTGGGCTAGGGTTTTTTTCTAATTAAAAATCTAAATTGCGTATAGCAGGGTCAGTACCTAGGCGCAGCCTGGCGAGCGCTTTTAATAACTATGCCGCTGTTTAATTGTTGTTGTTAAGTTTAATTATACATGCTTATTAGTCGGTTTAGTAATGGCTCGAGTAAGGGCGATACATCATGATTGACGGTTGTGTTAGATAATTATTATTGGATAGTCAGATATTCACTATCTAAACTTGGGCTTATACTTGTCAGAATTATCAGAGAATGGGTTTGGTGCTGTATAAGCATGGACCAATATTATTGAGATATATTGTTTAACAGTCTAATAATAGGGAATTTTTTTAATATATATATTTATATTGTTTTCTTCCTCATTATTTACCGGAAGAGAGATTTCTAGCCTTTCTTCTTTGTGATGATTCTCCCATTGTTTTCTTCTATTTTTTCTCCCATGTTTCTCTGTCTGACTTAGGCATCGAAGTGATCATGCTGAGAGTCTCCTAACGGGTTTATTCGTGATTTTCAGACAAGGATGGGCAAAGGAAGCATGAAAACGAAGGAAGTAAATTTTGTTCTCATCAATGTGGTTTAATATAACTCTACTGAGTAGATTTCTGCTATATTGTCATTCTCTAGCTTGAGAAAAAAAAAAAAAAATTAAATGATAATGTAGTTATCTGGCGTACAAAGACAATTCTTTGAACATGATTTTCGAGTGTAGGAGTACCAATTTAAAAGTTGAAACAACTTTAGTTATACATAATGCTTGATGCTTACAGCAAATCTCAGGAGAAGACATGACTTGCCAACACCAGAATCTCCAATTAAAAGAAGTTTGAACAAGTAATCACTGCAAGAAATATCACATGTCAAAGAATTTTCATCCTACTTAAGATGCCAAAATCGAATATAGAAGCCTTAAAGCTACACGTCCATCCTCCAGATAACACCAGAATCTCCAATTAAAAGAAGTTTGAACAAGTAATCACTGCAAGAAATATCACATGTCAAAGAATTTTCATCCTACTTAAGATGCCAAAATCGAATATAGAAGCCTTAAAGCTACACGTCCATCCTCCAGATAAACAGATATAGAAAGGTTATTGCAATGCAATATAGAATATTTCCAAAGGCCCAAGAATAGACTATATGTTCCTACATATTACTGGATCAATTACGCCTCAATCATTTCAAATTTTTTAGAATCTTAGGACTCGCAGTGGAAAAGGTTTCTAGTTTCGCTTCATTCAATAATTTCTGGAGCTAGATAATTTGGGGAAGATAAATCTTACAACAAAGTATAATACTAGCAACACTCCGAGGGCTCAATTGATTTGTTCCCAACAGCGCATTTCGGGGATCTACCATTATCACATCAAGAGCGAAATTCAATAAAGTGACAAACAGAAAATTACAGATCCAGTCTAATCCGAATCAAGAAAAAGTGAAAATCAAATCCGACAAAGCCCCAGAATCTTTTCAATTGTTTTCATTTATCAAAATCGTAAGAAGTGGAGAGAGATTTACTATTCGGGATTCATGATTCAACGCAGCGATTCAACAGCTGTGATGCCCGAGTACTCTCCTTCAAACAGACGGAGATTGAGATTCGTCGCCGGAGTAGTTGACGCTGAGAACGTGGTTGAAAAGCTCGCGCTGGTGAGTAGATGGAAAACTAATGTGTCGATATATCGAATAATTGAAATATATAAATATTAAAAAATAATTTTATTTTATTTTATTCTTACATGTTTATACATGCTATTATTGTTTGTAAGGCTGCAATTAGTGTGTTTATGACAAAAACGTTAGATTTCAACTTAGCATATGAGTAATATCTCAATAATAGATTTAATATCTTATGTTTTGTCACGTCAATAATATATAATTAATTACGCATATGAGTAAAAATACGAACCGTTGGATGCATGATTTGTGTTTACCCATATGATAGGATCTCATCTACCAACAAAAACTCTAGCGAAATGGTCTTTACACGGTTCACAGATCTCCAATCCAAAACCATTCATAACAATTCGACCCACCAATGTTATAACCCATCCCAAATTGTCAGAAGTCCCAACTCCTTTTCGCAACTCAACCTATCTCGATTCACCCCAACTCTATGGATCTTAGTAGAAATTGAACACAGAAGATGTTAAGAAATGAGACTTGGACCTAACTCTCTTCAAAAGCTGTAACGTCCCGATTTTATCTTAATTGAGCTTATTTGAGTTAATCAGAGTTTCCAGAGTTCAAGAGACGACTTGATTTTGATCAGGGTCTATTTTGTAAATTTTGAAAATTTCAGGGACTAAAATGCAAAAATGGATTTTGTTATATTATATGAGACTTCTTGACTTAGTCTTCATCTTCCTCATCCTCCTCCAAGCCGCCTCCCCTCCATTTTCACGCCTCCAAGCTTTTCCAAGCATTGGAAATTCAGTCCGAACTCGATCCGGCCGTTGGAATTTAATTCTGAAGGCAGTTTAGCGATCACTGCAGCGAGAGCTCCGTTATATCGTAAGTTTTTCTACGGTCAGATATATTCATTTTTCGGATGTTGTTAGATTCTATTGAGTTTCGAGTATGTTGTTCTTGGCAGAGTTCTGATCGTTTATTACCGGTCGATTTTGAAATAGAGCGGCTTTCGGAATTGTTATGATTTTTTGGACGTTTATTCGAAAATTTGGAGTTTGGGATTTGATGGGTTTGTAGTATATTTGTTGTATTAGCGTTGTTATGAGTTAGTATCGTTGTTATACTGCTTTCTGTGTTTTCGGTTCGATCAGTTATAGTCATTATGCCACCGGTTTGAGTTTTAGGGATTTCGATCCGTTTCGAGTTGTTGAAACTTGGCTATTGAGTTTGATCGTTGTTGTTGATCATCATTTGTCTCCGTGCAGATTCATTTGGAGTTGTCGAGCCCGGTGTTGACAGCATTGGATCATCGAAGAGATTGGATGAAGAACGGTAAAGAGATTACCTTGTGTCGTTGTTGTTGTGAGGTTGTATAGTTTCGGATATAACCTTTTATTTTAGCTTATCCAGAGTTGGAGCTATTGCATTAAAAGGTACAAGTAGTCATCGTTAGCAGGATAGCATACTCGGGACAGTTGGTTCTCGAGTTTCCCTTAAAATTACATACTTGCATCAATACTTGTTCTAGCATGTGGAACTTTTATTTTGTGTTGTTTAGCTTGTGTTATATGGCTTAATGTTTATGTTTTCTTATGCATTAATCTTGAGCCAAACCTTTGATTTGTCGGGCAGAACGGCCCTTATTGTTTAGACGTTTTGGGGGCTATACTGTGAGTGGCCTGCGTGTAGAGGTTCACCTAGAGTCAGCGTACTCTTTATAGTCGCACCAAAGTCTAGGGGAGTGGGATACGTGGAACCACCTCGATTGGGAGAGTCGGTGAGTCGTTACGTGATCTCATCCTCGGGATCCCGAAAGCATAGCAGCAACCCCTCGTTTATCAGAATTGATATCCCGATTTACAGACATGCATTTCATTACGTTGATATTGATTACGTTGTTGCCTTGAAAGCATGTTTGTTGTTGTATTACTTGTTATGTTGCTTTTACTGGGAATATCTTTCTCACCGAAGTTATTCGATTGTTGCTTTGTTTTGTATGTGTACTTGGCAACAGGAGGGGCAGGATCAAGTCAGCGAAGACCTGGTTAGCATCAAGAGGGAGATTTAGTAGTGGGACTCGGTTTAGAAGTCATGTCAGCATGTCTACCTAGTTATGTTGGAACATATTTAGATATCGAACTTCGTTGTTTTGTTGTATTGATTATGCGAGCCTTATGGTAGAATGTTGTTGTTGCATGTTCTACACTTTTTGAGCAGTTGGTAGACTCTAGAACCTCATGTAATATTTGGAGAATTGCGTTGTAATGCATGTTTATGATTTGGAAGTATTGGGCATGAGTTTTGATTGAGATTTCTGCTGTATTTTGCACCTATGCTGTCACCGCTCGATCGGTTAGATTTGACCGATCGAGCGATGGCAAAAAGGCTAAGTTTCTGTTTCAGCTTATGGGTGCCCGCTCGATCGGTGGAATGTTACCGATAGAGCGGTGCTGGATTATTTCGAGGCAGAAGGTTTGCGACTTCTGGCTCGCTCGATCGGTTGAATCTTACCGATCGAGCGAGGCCCTATTTAAATTTTTTTTTATTAATTTTAGTTTTGGATCGTGTATGCTTAATTGATGTTTAATCCGAGATTAGTTGTTTAGAACCGAGGTTTCACATTAAGTGGTATCAGAGCGATAAGATTCTTGGTTGAACTAGAGTGAGCGGGGTAGTTCGAGTCCGCATATTGGCTCCTCGCATGTGTTTGAATTATTTATCTGATTGTTTATATTCCATGCGAGCATGCTTTATTATTTGAGAATTAATTTAATTACATGATTTGTGATTTAATTTATAAATCATGAACTACTTGAGATATAACTGCTTCTATTATCGACTGGTATCCGGTTTTCTGAGCGGTTGAAAGGGCACCGAATTGTAGCGATTGAGATATCTTGTGTCCTAACCTTTGATTATCAGATGGGTCCTCGTCGAGTTATTAACAGAAACCCACCGCCAGTTACTCCTCCGAATTAGCAAGCTAGTACTGAAACTGTTCAGATGGATGCTACAGTGACGCCTATGAAAACCTTGCTGAAGAGGTTTCAGTCGTTTAATCCGCCTTTGTTGCTAGGTACAGAGAATCCGGTTGACTGTGAGAGCTGGTTGGACAACATTGATCAGTTGTTCAATTTCCTTGATTACTCTGACGACTGCCGAACTAGGTTAGTCATTCATCAGCTTCGTGGTGTTGCTAAGAACTAGTGGATCACGACAAAGAGATCCATGGAGAATCGAGGTACAGTTGTTACTTGGTCTTTTTTCAAAACTGAGTTTTATAAGAGGTTTTTCTATGTTTCGTACCGAAAGGACAAGGGAGACGAGTTTGCCAATCTGAGGCAAGGGAATTTGAACGTTGAGGAGTACGTAGCCAAATTCGATAGTCTGTTGCATTTTGCACCATATATTGCTGACAACGAGGAAGCCAAGGCTGACCAATTCATTAACGGCTTGAATCCTGATATCTTCAACCTTGTGAACACTACTGGACCTGATAACTTTGCGGATGCCATGAATCACTCAAAGGGAGCTGAAGCGGGTTTGTGGAGACAAAGAGGAAATCAGATGGTACCTCAGTAGCAAAGACAGTCTCAGAACCAACCTTCTCAGTATCTGTAAGGCCCGAAAATATTAAATTATTAATTATGAAATTTGAGAATTAAATTTCATATTAAGGGCTAATATTGATTTGAGAAGTTATGGAAATGATAGATTTAATTTCCGAACCGAAAATATTTAATTTGAGAATTTACGAATTTTGCAAATTAAATTTCGAGAATTCTCAAATTAAATATTTTCGGTTCGGAAATTAAATCTATGATTTCCATAACTTCTCAAATCAATATTAGCCCTTAATATGAAATTTAATTCTCAAATTCCATAATTAATAATTTAATATTTTCGGGCCTTACAATTCAAGCTACCGATCGAGCGCGGCAAGTAAATGGGCACACCGAGAGTTTTGATTCATGGCTCGCTCGATCGGATAACTTTTCTGGATCGAGAGAGGCCAATATATGTGCAGACCCGAGAATTTGATATTTTGCTCACTCGATCGGCTGACTTTGCCCGATCGAGCGAGGCTCTGAAATTTAAAAAAAAAAAATTTTCTGCTCTTGATCTATTATTCTTTAATTGTTTGATTAATTGTTTAATTAATTATTAGCTACCCTAAAACGAGATTAGCAACCCGAGGTCCCCACAACAGGTGGTATTAGAGAATTGATGAGTTTATGAATTGAATACTACTTTTGAGGTTTACAAAATAGATGATGATATGAAAATCAGTTACAGATGAGTCTTTTATTTGATTTTACTGGAGTTATTACATCATAAAATCATGAATTTTGAAATTCTTGATATTAATTTCGAGGTTTTGGTACCGACCTCAATCGATTTTGATTGACTCTTATTTTTTTTATAGAGTCTGATTTGATCTACTCGTCTTGAGTTGAGATGCTAGTGAGTTGTTTTCACTTAGCATATTGTCATTCATATTATTGTTCTGTGGATGACCTTGACTTAAGTGAGTTTTACTGATTATGAATTTCAAGAGTTACTGATTGGTTGATGTATACATTCAGTATATTATAATATTTTTGACTCGTAACTGATAGAATTTCCAATTGAGACTTGGGAAATAGAACGAAGAGAAGAGATGAATGCGTGATTGATTGATCTTTTGAATTTATGTGCTTGAAGTATCGAGATAGATATTAAAACAGTCAGAATTGTTGTAATCCAAATTAAGTGAGAATTGATTTGGAAGGATTAAAGCACATTGAGATAAGATCAAGTTATTAGAATTCAATTGAGAAATAAAAATGAAGAATGAAACATGCATTCGATCAATTGATTTCAGATTTTGTGTATTTTGGTTTGAATATTCAGATGAATATATGACCAACCAGAATGATTTTTGATTGAAAGCAATCCAGAACTGTTTAGAAGATGAAAGAAACACAAAAAGTAAACTGAAGCAATGAGAATTCAGTACAGAATGTCATATAGAAATATGAATTGAAGCCTCAGATCAGAATAGATGAATTTTTATTGTGACAGATAATATGATTGTGCTTGATATTTCCGACAAGAAATATCAAAATTTGAAGAATTGCACAATAATGAATTCAATATTCATTCAATAATTGTTTTAGCAGACGATAAAGTAAATAGAAGTAACAGAATTAGTACGTTTTCGTAGTTAAACGTACAGAGAGTTTCCGATGAATTTGAAAATCGTTGACCAGATGAGTTCAGTGATAGTTTAGAAACTCCAGAATTGTTACGAGATTGTGATTTGAAAGAATATTTTGCGAAACTACCAAGATGAAACAGTTTATGTGAAGTAAATAGATGGTAGTTATGAACAGATTGATTGAAATTACTGGATACGATAATTTGTCTGTATGATCAAATCACTGAATTGTGACTAGATTCGTTGCAAAATGAATAGTAAGCCAAGAAATAATGTTTCAGATTGAAACATTGGGTTTACTATTTAATTGTAATATAGATGATCCGAAGACTTTGAGTACTTTTGGAGGTAAAGGTACAATATGTTATCCTTGAATTGGAAGAATAATCAGAGAAGATGAATTGAATTTCGAGAATGAATTTTTATCTGACATGATACCGATTATCAGCAGTTCTGAATACGTTGAAATATGTGAATACAGCATAAACTATGACTACGAAATAATCCGAATAGACTAATCAGATTTGTGGAATACACTGTCTGAGATGTGAATAACAACTATCGATTCAGATCTGTGAAGAAGATAGAGATATGATGAATTACAGGAATGATTATAATCTATTGTCAGGATTAAGACTTTAGAATTATTCAACAGATGTGGCATCGATTGATTGATTGATGTTCTGAGAGTTTGTTATATGTGATTGCATTATACCATTTGTCGATTGATGGATTATTTGAGTTGATTTTCCGGATATTGAGAATATTCTCAGAACTTTGATACCTGATTCGTTATTACTTGTCTTGATGTGTTGCCACTTGATGATTATAATTCCTGTAACAGCTAATGTATCGATTTTGAGATAAGTTCATGATGATATGATGAGAGAAATTATATTTCTTTGTGTTGGAATGATACTACTGAAGTATATGATATCAGATCAGACATGATTTGTTGACAGCAGATCAGATTTGATTTGAGGAATGCAAGGATGATGAATATGAATCTGTATGGAATGAAAGCAAAGAAGATGAATCAGAATTAGTAATTGAATGATAAATATAACTTTTGAAGCTGAAATTGATTAGTTAAGTGGAAAAGTTATTCTTGAAACATCATTCAATTCAGAAGTGAAACAGAGCAGAGTTGTTTTACAGATTCAGAATATGAATGAGAATACTGATTTTGAAGCAATGAACTGAATGACAGTGTAGACTTGATTTATGTTCTATACTCTGTATAGAATGATATAGAGAAAGAATCAAGTCGTCACCAAAGCTGAATTGCACTGAATGACATGTCAGACGGAATTGATGATTGTATTGACCGAATGTATTCTTTTCAACTGAATAAGTTCAGTATCTAAGTGAGAGTTAAAGAAGTATCAGTAGATTCTTCGTATGTACTTTATTCAGATGAGATAGATATTGACGAGATTCTGAGTTAAGTCGATTATTCGACAAATCCTTGATTGAAGAAAGAAACAGCTCAGATTCAATGACTTAAAGTACAACTGAATAGATACTGATTACAAGAGAATATAAGCAGATTCGAAGTAATAATTTGACAAGAGATTGAAAGATGAAGTGAGATACGAAATGCAGAGGGGATGATTGAAGTAAGAATCACTTCAGATAATCATTCAGTCTATTAGATTTAATATTCTGGATGAATACGATTTCGAGGACGAAATCATTTCTTAGAGGGGAGGAATTGTAAAGCCCGAAAATATTAAATTATTAATTATGGAATTTGAGAATTAAATTTCATATTAAGGGCTAATATTGATTTGAGAAGTTATGGAAATGATAGATTTAATTTCTGAACCAAAAATATTTAATTTGAGAATTTACGGATTTTGCGAATTAAATTCCGAGAATTCTTAAATTAATAGAATAAATATTCAATTTGAATATTTATGGAATTTAAGATTAAATTCCATATTTCTGGAATTAACGAAGATTAATTTTGAAGATGAAACCCGACCAGGGGTTGATTTGAAAATATCAAAGATTCGAGGGCTAAAGTGCAAAAAGCCGGGATTATTGATTTAATCTGGATTTATTTAATTTTAATCCGAGTATATTTAATTTGAGAATATTTAGAGTTTAGATTTTAATTCTAATATTCTTAAATTATTTTGGATTGGAATTGAATTAAAACGAAGACCGAGGACTGAATTGCAATTACTGAAAACTTGAGGGACTAGATTGCAATATTGATTGAACATATCTGATTTTAATTCACATTATCAGCATGTCAACGTGTATAATGGATGTTCATTTCAGAATTTTGAGAACAGAGTGTCGAAGACTTTCCTTTCCTTTTGATTTCCAATTTTCGAAACCCCGTAACTTTTGATCCGCTCGTCCGATTTCAATTCCGAAAGATGTTCTGGAATCCTTGCGACGAGGTATTCGATTTGATGTAAGTATTTTGTTATCTCGGCATGTTTTGAAGAATGAAATTTGGCAGAGATCAGATTATGACTTGATGTTTGTGTTCTTGAATTCGTATGCCGTTATATATCGAAGCTGGATTGAAAATAAACTAAGGAATGAACTTGTTATGATGTCCAGCTTACATTTGATATATTTAGCTGCTGATATAATGAATTGAATGATGAATTCAGCTGATATAAGTGATACGAATGATTGAGTTGATTAGAAATGAATTCGATACCGAGTCGGTTCCCGATTTTCAATCGCTACGCCACCGGTTGATGTTTTGACTTCGTTTTGATAGCCTATAACTGAGTTTAGATAGTTGTTTAGATGTTATGAATGTTATGGCATTTGTATTTCTCGATTTCAGTTGAGTTTCGAAGGCTAACGATTCAAGACTCCGAGTATATCGAATAAGAAGAAGTTAAAGTTTGAAATGATGTTGATTGAATCTATATTGATGATTTTGATTCAATTCTGAAATGATTGAATAGAATGAAGTTTGATATGCGTGTTTTGATGATATATTTCAGAGTTTAATAGGAGACTATTGACTCAAGAACCTCAACTTGAAACCGAAGAAGAAATGATGATAGTTGAAGTTGTTCTACCTTGAAGATCGAATGTTATTTGAATGAGCAGATTTGCAATGAGTTGTTGTACTTCCTATCCAGATGTGAAACATGACAAACTCGAGAATGAAAGGTATAATGACGACATCGCGAGGTAGGGACTTTGAAACTCAAGAACGACTAATCTTGAGTTGGCCCGCAAAAACCACATACTTGTTTATGTTTTGATTTATGTTTGATGTTGTCGATCCATCGCAGGTAGTGGATCTTTGATTTTGAGTCGATATGATTGTATATTGAATTGATTCTATGCCAAGGTTGCGGTTAACCTTATTTTCTAGCCTGGAATGGCTACGATAGATGGATATCCATGTCAAGATCGGATACGAATCTTGATGGCAACGAAGTGATAAGAATCAATTTTTGAGATAAGCGCGCTATATAAATTGAGTCTTGATTTGAAGTTTGAGTCGATATATGCGTTATTTTTACTCTATTCTTGAGTTGATATGTTTAGAGTTGATATGAATTTATTTAACGCATTTATATGTCGATTATACTGAGAATGATTTCTCACCGGAGTTTATCCGGCTGTTGCTTTGTTTTGTATGTGTGCATTGCAACAGGAGGGGCAGGAGCTTGGTGGAGACGACATTGATAGCTCGGGGGAGAGATGTAGCAAGTGTAGACTCGGGTTTATAAGATAAAGAATGGTATAGTGATAACATCAAACATAGCAAGAACTTGAGACTTAAAGTTGTTTATGCTATGTTGAATAGTTTGTAGTTTTATATCTTTTAAGCTATTCATTTGATGTAATACATGCATGATTTGATGATAGGAACTTGGTATATGAATGTATGCATGTTCTCAGAATTTATAATATGTTTAGACTCGAATTTTGTTGGTTGATTCATGCCATTGTTCCAAGCTTGACAGCAGAAAATGTCTTCTGGTGTTTTCTGGAAATAGTGCCCGCTCGATCGGGTGAAGTTCACCGATCGAGCGAGGCCCTTAAATTGAAGGCAGAAAATCGAGCATTTTGGGCTCGCTCGATCGGTAGGTTTTGACCGATCGAGCGAGACCAAAAATGTGCAGACCCGAGAGCATGATTTAATTGCTCGCTCGATCGGCTGACTTTGCCCGATCGAGCGAGGCTCTGAATTTTTTTAAAAAATAAAAAATAAAAATTTTTCTGCTCTTGATTTATTATTCTTTAATTGTTTGATTAATTGTTTAATTAATCATTAGCTGCCCTAAAACGAGATTAGCAACCCGAGATCCCCACAGTATCAGAATCAGCCACCTCAGTATCAGAACCAACAGCAGAGGTATGAAGGTGGAAGCAGTGGGAGAAACAGAAAGGATCATTACAAAGAAAGAGGGAAACAATTCAAGAGGCAGGGGAACAGTTCTTCTAGTTCCAGTGGTTCCAAGAAATTCGGTTCAGGACAGAGTTCTGGATCTTCATCTTTGTTCTGCAAAAAGTGTGGAGGTAGACACTCACCAGATCAGTGTGTAGGAGTCTTTGGGAACTACAACACCTGTCAGCAACCGGGACACTTTTCTAAGGTGTGCCCTCAGCGTAGTTGAGATCGAGCTCAGAGTGGGAGTTCATATAGACCTACAGCTCAACATGAGAGATAGTCTTCTGCAGTTCACTCCTTCCAGCCTCAACAGCAGAACAGACAGAGAGGTAATCCTAGTGCGAACCAGCCTCCGAGACAGCAGACACGAGTCTTTGCTTTGACAGAGGATCAGGCTCAGGCAGCACCTGACGATGTTATATCAAGTAACTGTTTGATTTACGCTTATTATGCTCATGTTTTGATAGATACAGGTGCTTCCCATTCCTTTATCTTTGAGAAATTTGTGTTATTGCATGCCTTGCCTACTGAGTTGTTGCCTACTGTAGTAGCTGTTACTTCACCTTTGGGTGGGGGAATTGTTTCTGTCAGATTAGTCAGGAACTGTGAACTTTTTTTTGAGGGCAATTTGTTAGAGTTCGATTGTATTGTACTTGGGCTGTCAGATTTTGACTATATTGTTGGTATAGATGCTTTAACCAAGTACAGGGCAACAGTCGATTGTTTTTTGAAAGTTGTCAGGTTCAGACCTGAAATGGCAGACGAGTGGAAATTCTTTGGTAAGGGTTCTCGATCTAGAATTCCTTTGATTTCAGTGTTATCTATGACTCGTTTGTTACAGAGAGGTGCAGAGGGATTTTTGGTTTATGCAGTTGATGCACTGAAATCTAGCCCTGAATTGGTTTATATACCAATGGTTAGAGAATTTGCTGATGTGTTTCCGGAAGATGTTCCTGGATTGCCGCCTATTCGAGAGATCGAATTCAGCATTGATTTGGTGTCAGGTACTCAACCTATTTTCAAAGCTCCGTATCGTATGGCACCGATTGAATTGAGAGAGTGGAAGGAGCAGCTTGAGGATTTGATTGTTAAGGGATACATCAGACCTAGTGTATCTCCTTGGGGTACTCCTCTTCTGTTTGTTCGGAAGAAGGATGGTTCTATGCGGCTCTGTATTGACTATCATCAACTGAATCAGGCTACAGTCAAGAACATGTATCCTTTACCCCGAATAGATGACCTTTTTGATCAGCTGCAGGGTTCTTCTTTATTTTTGAAGATTGATCTGAGGTCAGGTTATCATCAGCTGAGAGTACGAGAGGAAGATGTTCCTAAGACCTCATTCAGAACGAGGTATGGTCATTTCGAGTTTATAGTCATGCCGTTCGGTTTGACTAATGCTCCAGCGGTTTTTATGGGTTTGATGAACCGTATCTTTCAGCGTTATTTGTATGAGTTTGTTATTATCTTTATCGATGATATTCTTATCTACTCGAAGAATCGTACTGACCATGCAGAGCATTTGAGGACCGTTTTGCAGATTTTGCGGGTGGAACAGTTGTTTGCTAAGCTGTCTAAATATGAATTCTGGTTGGATCGAGTTGTCTTTCTCGGTCACATTATTTCTGGAGATGGGATTTCTGTCGATCTCAGCAAGATTGAAGCGGTTATGAATTGGCCTAGACCGACATCAGTGCCTGAGATCCGAAGCTTTATGGGTTTAGCTGGTTATTATCGCCGATTCATCGAGGGTTTCTCTTCTATTGCCAACCCGATTACCCAGCTGACTCAGAAGAATGTGCCTTTTATCTAGACAGCAGATTGTGAGGCTAGCTTTGTTGATCTGAAGAGGAGATTGACCAGTGCTCCGATTCTTTCTATTCCAAAAGGTACTGGAGGTTTCACAGTCTATTGTGATGCTTCTAACCGAGTCTTGGGTTGTGTTCTTATGCAACATAAGCATGTGATAGCGTATGCATAGAGGAAGCTGAAGCCGCACGAGACTCGTTATCCGGTTCATGATCTTGAACTAGCTGCGATCATTTTTGCTTCGAAGATCTGGCGTAACTATCTTTATGGTGAGTCTTTCGAGATCTTTTCTGATCATAAGAGTCTTAAGTACTTGTTTTCACAGGAAGAGCTGAACATGAGACAGAGAAGATGGTTAGATTTGTTGAAGGATTTCGACTGCAAAATAAAGTATTATCCGGGAAATTCGAAAGCAGTTGCAGATGCCTTGAGCCGAAAGCTATGTTCTTTATCTCTTTCCACTATCGGTGTTTCTCAGTTGATCGATGATTGTTGCACTTCTGGTTTAGAGTTTGAAACAGTTAGGAAGACAATCAGAGTGTTTGCTATTCAAGCCGAGCCGGAGTTGTTTATTGCGATCAAGGAAGCACAGAAGTCTGATTCGAGCATTCAGGTTTCAGTAGAGAAAGTCAGATCTGGGCATCAGTCTGAATTCCAGGTTAGAGATGATGTTTTGTTTGTGAATATCCGTATTGTTGTGCCTGATATTTCGGAGTTGAGACAGCGTATTCTCCGAGAGGCTCATTGCAGTCGGTTCAGTGTTCATCCTGGAGGTCGTAAGATGTATAACGATCTGAAGAATCAGTTTTGGTGGAAGAGAATGAAGAGCGATTTTGCGAGATTTGTATCTCGATGTTTGAACTGTCAGCAAGTGAAAGCAGATAGGAAGCGACCGGGTGGTTTGTTGCATAGTCTATCTGTTCCTGAATGGAAATGAGATCACATTTCTATGGATTTCGTCACGAATCTACCGCGATCTGCTCGAGGATGCGATGCTATTTGGGTAGTGATCGACCGTTTGACGAAGTCTGCTTGTTTTATTTCGTACAGGATGAAGTATCGTCATGATCAGATGGCTGAGCTGTATGTTAGAAATGTTGTGAGATTGCATGTTGTGCCGAAATCGATCGTTTCAGACCGAGATCCTAGATTCACTTTGCACTTTTGGCACAGTCTTCAGGAAGCACTTGATACTCGTTTGCATCTGAGTACAACTTATCATCCACAAACCGATGGATAGTCAGAATGGACTATCCAGACGTTAGAGGATATGCTTCGAGCAGTAGTGCTAGACTTTGGCACTAGTTGGCAAGATTCTTTGCCTCTTGTTGAGTTTTCTTACAACAACAGCTTCCAAGCGAGTATCGGTATGGCTCCTTTTGAGGCATTGTACGGCAAGAAGTGCCGATATCCGTTGTTTTTGGATGATTTGTCTGAGTTACCTGATTTGGGACCGGATATGCTTAGAGATATGGCAGAGCAAGTTAAGATCATTCAGTTGAGAATGCAGTCAACTCAAGATAGACAGGCGAAGTATGCAAATGTCAGACATAGACCTCTGAGTTTTGAGTAGAGACCGCATTTTCCTTACGATTTCTCCTTTTAGTGACACTTTCAGATTTGGTAAGAGAGGGAAGTTATCTCTGAGATTCATCAGGTCGTACGAGATTCTCGAGATGTTAGGCGATCTTGCCTACAGACTTTCACTTCCTCCGTCTTTATTTGGTATTCACGACGTTTTTCACTTCTCTATGCTACAGAAGTATCATCCAGATCCTACTCATATTCTTCAGCCTGACGAAGTCGAGCTTGACGAGACTCTAAGCTATTTTGAGCGACCGATTCAGATCCTTGATCGGAAATAAAAGCAGCTCAGAACCAAGTTGATTCCATTGGTGAAAGTGCAGTGGAGACGTCATGGAGTCGAGGAAGCGACTTGGGAGATAGAATCTGACATGAGGCAGCGTTTTCTTGAGTTATTCGGATGACGTGAGTTCTTCTTACTGTCATCTGTTCTTTATTCTTATCTTATGTGATTGATTCTGTTTGATTTCGAGGACAAAATCTATTCTTAGAGGGGGAGAATTGTAACGCCCCAATTTTATCTTAATTGAGCTTATTTGAGTTAATCAGAGTTTCCAGAGTTCAAGAGCCGACTTGATTTTGATCAGGGTCTATTTTGAAAATTTTGGAAATTTTAGGGACTAAAATGCAAAAATAGATTTTGTTATATTATATGAGACTTCTTGACTTAGTCTTCATCTTCCTCATCCTCCTTGAAGCCGTCTCCCCTCCATTTTCACGCCTCCAAGATTTTTAAAGCTTTGGAAATTCAGTCCGAGCTCGATCCGGCCGTTGGAATTTAATTCTGAAGGTAGTTTAGCGATCACTGCAGCGAGAGCTCCGTTATATCATAAGTTTTTCTACCATCAGATATATTCTATTTTTCGGATGTTGTTAGATTCGATTGAGTTTCGAGTATGTTATTCTTTGCAGAGTTCTGATCATTTATTACTGGTCGGTTTTGAAATAGAGCAACTTTCGGAATTGTTATGATTTTTTGGATGTTTATTCAAAACTTTGGAGTTTGGGATTTGATGGGCTTGCAGTATGTTTGTTGTATTAGCATTGTTATGAGTTAGTATCGTTGTTATACTACTGTCTGTGTTTTCGGTTCGATCAGTTATAGTCGTTATGCCGCCGGTTTGAGTTTTGGGGATTTTGAACCATTTCAAGTTGTTGAAACTTGGCTATTGAGTTTGATCGTCGTTGTTGATCATCATTTGTCTCCGTACAGATTCGTTTGGAGTTGTCGAGCCCAGTGTTGACAGCATTGGATCGTCGAAGAGATTGGACGAAGAACGGTAAAGAGATTACCTTGAGCCGTTGTTGTTGTGAGGTTGTATAGTTTCTTATATAACCTTTTATTTTAGCTTATCCAGAGTTGGAGCTATTGCATTGAAAGGTACAAGCAGTCATCGTTAACGGGATAGCATACATGGGACAGTTGGTTCTCGAGTTTCCCTTAAAATCACATACTTACATCAATACTTGTTCTAGCATGTGGAACTTTTACTTTGTGTTGTTTAGCTTGTGTTATATGGCTTAATGTTTATGTTTTCTTATGCATTCATCTTGAGCCAAACCTTTGATTTGTTGGGCAGAACGACCCATTTTGTTTAGACGTTTTGGGGGCTATACTGTGAGTGGCCTGAGTGTAGAGGTTCACCTAGAGTCAGCATACTCCTTATAGTCGCACCAAAGTCTAGGGGAGTGGGATACGTGGAACCACCTCGATTGGAAGAGTTGGTGAGTCGTTACGTAATCTCATCGTCGGGATCCTAAAAGCATAGCAGCAACCCCTCGTTTATCAAAATTGATATCCCGATTTAAAGACATTCATTTCATTACGTTGATATTGATTACGTTGTTGTCTTGAAAACATGTTTTTTGTTGTATTACTTGTTATGTTGCTTTTACTTGGAATATCTTTCTCACCGGAGTTATCCGGCTGTTGCTTTGTTTTGTATGTGTACTTGGCAACAGGAGGGGCATGATCAAGTCAGCGAAGACCTAGTTAGCATCAAGAGGGAGAGTTAGTAGTGGGACTCGGTTTAGAAGTCGTGTCAGCATATCTACCTAGTTATGTTGGAACATGTTTAGATATTGAACTTCGTTGTTTTGCTGTATTGATTATGCGAGCCTTATGGTAGAATGTTGTTGTTGCATGTTCTACACTTTTTGAGCAGTTGGTAGACTCTAGAACCTCATGTAATATTTGGAGAATTGCGTTGTAATGCATGTTTATGATTTGGAAGTATTGGGAATGAGTTTTGATTGAGATTTCTACTGTATTTTGGCCCCTGTGCTGTCTCCGCTCGATCGGTGATTTTTAACCGATCGAGCGATGGAAAAAAGGCTAAGTTTCTGTTTCTGCTTATGGGTGCCCGCTCGATCGGTGGAATGTTACCGATCGAACGGTGCTGGATTATTTCGAGGCAGAAGGTTTTCAAATTCTGGCTCGCTCGATCGGTTGAATCTTACCGATCGAGCGAAGCCCTATTTCAAAAAAAAAATTTATTATTACTTTTAGTCTTGGATCTTGTATACTTAATTGATGTTTAATCCAAGATTAGTTGTTTAGAACCGAGGTCTCACAAAAGCTAGCTCAAGAAGGGAGTTTGTCATTGTCTATATATTAAACTCTCAGGCTATTTATCCAATCGATGTGAGACCCTTAACACACTAACACACCAACATAATTCCTATTCTTTAACATGGTATCAGAGCCCAGGTTCCGACCCTGGCCTAGGTTCCACTGTTATTTGTTAAAATGCCCATAATTGGGCCACCCGTTACTGTCTCCATGCTTTGGTCGTTTCATTCCTGGGCGTGCGAGAGATGTGTTGGTGTGTTAAGATTGTCAAACATCAGTTGGGTAAATAGCCTTGGAGTTTAATATATAGACAAGGACAAATTTCCCCTCTTGAGCTAGCTTTTGGGGTTGAGTTAGGTCCAAGTCTCATTTATTAACATGGTATCAGTAAATAGCCTCCGAGTTTAATATATAGACAAGGACAAACCTCCCCTCTTGAGCTAGCTTTTGAGTTGAGTTAGATCCAAGTCTCATTTCTTAACATGGTATAAGAGATCAGGTTCCGACCCTGGCCTAGGCTCCACCGTTATGTGTTGGAATGCCCATAATTGGACCACCCGTCCCATATTTGAGCCACCCGTTAATGTATTTACGCTCCAGTCGTTTCATTTCTGGGCGTGCGAGGGGTGTGTTGGTGTGTTAAGTTTGTCCCACATCGGTTGGGTAAATAGCATGGGAGTTTAATATATAGCCCGACCATCATTTCTTCGAAACAATCGGGGAGGGGATTCTATAATTCTTAACAAAAAATTCTTTGTATCTTCATTGAAAGTTTGATTTATCTAGTTATTCTTCTTTGTATTTTGTTAGGTATTTAAATTCTTGTAAATTTATTGAATGCGATTCGACGCTCAAATTCTTGAATCATAATATCTTCTCTTTCGTGGGTAAGTTATTTGAATCTATGTCGCCTTTTGGATCATCGTGTAATGTGTCTGTGTTTGTTGCACTGATTATCTTTTTATGCTTTTCTAGTTTTTGTGATTGTTTTCTTGATTCTTTGGTGTGCCGATTGATTGCATTAAGTTTCATTGCTTTGATTAATTGAGTTCTAATAATGCTGGGACTGGAATCTTTTTCCTTGTTTGTGTGTGTTGTTTATATTGTACCACCTAGGATTGGTGAGTCAATCATTTGTATAGGATTTTTAAATCCCACGAGAGTGATTGGATTTTAGCTGATGAAATTATTTGTGGTTCGCATTTTAAATCTGTACCAATGATAGCTTCTGTTTCGGTATATAATTTAAGTGGTATTGGTCAAAGTATGGTCAGTTATGACTTATGTTGTACATATTTTTGTGAACCTCAGAGATACAGATTTTGCAAAAAGCATCTACTCTCTGTGGGAATAATTTATCATGAGGTTAAGTCTTGTATTCCGTTCTATCCTAGAAGGCAAAGGGTTAATTAAACAAATGGTTGTTTATTTGAACAATACAAATATGACTGTTTTTTTTATAATTTATGTAGTAGCCCGTACCCTAATTGAGTAATTAAAGGATTAATGCTAATTAATTGAATTAGGCATCGGACGGATCGGAAGCTCCGAAGGCACGATCGAAAGCTCCGAACAGGATCGGAAGCTCCGATGAGCGATCGGAGGCACCGATGTTATTACGTCAGGCATGACGTGTGGTTGGATCGGAAGCTCCGATCAGGACCGGAGGCTCCGATCACCCCTATCCGGAGTCAACAAGTGATATTTTGACACGTGGCAGATCAGGATCTTCGGAAGCTCCGATGGCAGGATCGGACGTTCCGATCGAGGTTCGGACGTTCCGATCAAGGATCGGAAGTTCCGATCGTTGTCTATAAATAGAAGGCCGAGACTTCACTTTCATTTGCCAATTCCGAGTTCTCCTTTCCTTTCTAGTCCTTTTGGAGCTGTTCTAGTCTTCTTAGGCTTGGTCCGGAGGTCAGAGAGGCGTTTGGTAGTCGTAGCGGAGTTGTGCCCAAGTTCTGGAGGCATCGACATCAAAGGGCTAACGACGGACGAAGGTATAGCTTTTGCTTCCTATAAATATTTAGGAGTATGCAATAGCTTAGTTAAGGCTTTTAGAGCACTTTAATGATAGTAGTATCATTTGGCAGTGTAGAGCAGACTATAGGCGTGGACCTAGAGTTGGTAGAGCTTGCACTGTATTGAGGTACGAAAGTACTGTTCGAGATATCCTGACTGAGTATGCATGTATTATATGACTGCATGATTTATATGCCATGATATTATGCTGCATTCATTTGCATCTTGCTGTATCTCCTTCGAGATGTCTGTTAGTAGGGTTGTACCCTATCCTGTTAGTGGATGGACTTCCATAGATTTGGGTCCGGCGTATCCACAGTTATCTCGGTATGGGAGCCATCTCCTGAAGCGACGGCACAGCGTGCTACATACCAGGGCCCAGTCTGTCTCTGTTATCTGATCCTTGACCTCGAGTCTATAGGGAGTTCACCTTGCATGCATGTATACTCATACTCTCGCACTGAGCATTTTATGCTCACGTCTCGTACTCTGTATTTTCTGGACACCCTATTCCATGGGGCAGGTTTGCGATTGGACGAGGAGGGTGGATCCAGGAGGGGCTAGTCAGTGGTTGGCCAGCTGGAGCTTCGTCTAGGCTTTATTACTGTTGTTTGGGTTTATACAGCTATTCGATTTGGTTGTATATTATTGGATAATTACAGATTCCTTTACTTGGGATTGTATAATGTTATTGGTTTCTGCAGCTTTATTCTGATATCTATTTTATTAAGTTAATTGCATGCATAAGTTCTGTTTAGTAGGTGATCCGGGTAAGGGTCACTACATTTATGGTATCAGAGCATGCAAAAGATTTCTTGGGATTTAGTCTCATCTTGAGGTATTTTTGTAGATGTCAAATCGTGACGACCAGAGTTCTCATGGCAGTGTTGGTGGGCGTTGGGGTGATGCCGACCGGGAGCCTCGTCGAGAACTGCGTCATCATCACCATGACGACGAGCGTTTCACTGTGCGTCGATTCTTAGCTATGGGTCCTAAGCCCTTAGTTGGAGGTGAGTCTCCGGAGGATGCGGAGAACTGGTTAGACCGCATGGAGACGACTTTTCAGACTTTCCAATGCACCGATGAGCAGAAGGTGGAGACCCTTGGCTATCTTCTGGATGGGCGTGCGCGCAGGTGGTGGAGGTTTACTTCTACACCTTTTGTTGCGGCGAGAGGAGTGGCCACCTGGGCCGAGTTTCGCACAGCTTTCCAAAAGCGGTATTTTCCTCCTGCACTCCGTCAGTCGAAGGCAGGCGAGCTACTGAGTATGCGACAGGGAACCATGTCTATCGATGAGTATCAGCAGAGGTTCTTTGATCTGCTATCCTATTTCCCCGAGATTGCTGATAGCTCAGAGATGAAGTATAATCTGTTCCTTCAGGGCCTTAACCCTGAGATCCATGACCGTGTGGCGGTTGGTGACGACATGTCCTACGAGGGTTTGGTGAGCCGTTGTCACCAGGCGGAGGACAGCATTCGGCGGAACAGGTCTTTCTCTCAGTCGAGACCTGCTAGTTCTTTGGGTCCCCATGCCCAAACTTTCAAGAAGTCTGGATCTTCTTCTTCCTCTGGTTCTGGAGGTATTGTCCGTTTCGGTAAGAGGACAAGTGTGATCACTGTGGGAAGAACCATCCATCCAACAAGTGCCGCAGGGCTTCTGGAGCTTGTTTCCGTTGTGGAGAGACTGGTCATATCCGGAGAGATTGTCCAATGTCTGGGGGAGGTGGTTCTGGTTCTGGTACAGGATCGGGTTCTCAGGCTACCGTACAGCAGAGGTCGCAGGGACAGTCTGCTGGGAGTTCTCATTTGAGGCCACGAGCTTCTGGCCAGGTGTTTGCCCTGAGACATGATCAGGCAGTGGAGGAGAATGAGAAAGTCATCGCAGGTACATTTATGCTTTATGGTATACCTGCTCTTGTACTTATTGACACTGGTGCATCTCATTCCTTCATTTCTGCACGTTTTGTTAAGAGGCATAAGTTACCATGCATTGCACTAGACGTAGTGATGTCTGTTTCTACTCCGACGGGCCAATCTGCTTTGGCTAAGCGTCTAGTGATGGGTTGCCCTTTAGAGTTCGAAGGGAACGTTTTGTTGGCGAATCTCATGGTCCTGGCGATGGACGACTTTGATTGCATTCTGGGAATAGATGTGCTGACTACCTATCGAGCTTCAGTGGACTGCTATCAGAGATTAGTACGCTTTCATCCGGAAGGGAGTGAGAGTTGGTTTTTCTATGGTGAGGGAGCGCGACCCCCGATGTAAGAGTGGGTGCCCAGTGAGCCAACTGTGTGGCTATGGGCTTTGTTGACTCTTTGTATAAACAATCTTTTGTTTAATATTATTTACACTTTTATGGCAATGACTTTATATTACTTCATATTGTTATATTGTGATATACTATTGTTGTTTTGATAAAGACCTTGAATATACTATAGTGTATGTAAGATGTGGTAGAACATGGAGATGTCTATCATGAAATACATCTTATAGTCACTGTATATTCTAAAACCGTTCCTAGTCGATTGAGCCGTCCGATAATAAGGATAAGGATCGCTCGAGTTTGAGACTAGCATTTGCGATGCGGAGTACCACGTTTCATTGGTAGGGAACATGGAGATGTTCGAAGCATGCAAATGGATATTCATAGGATGAATAGTCGAACTACCCTATCCGGACTTTCCAAGTGGTTATCACTTATCGAGTGGATAAAGTCCGCGGTTTTGGTTGTACACCATTAGTCCTTACGACTTGAAACATCATGGAGACTCTATATGCTAGTACTGTGCTTTGACTCGTTTACCGAATCTGAGGGGTCATCAGGTGTCGAGATTGGGTACAGTTACGACACATATAGGAGTCAATGCATTGTTGTCAAGGATTCACCACATACTTGCGAGTGTGGATATCCTATGCGATCTGAGGAGATATTAGTGTGACAAATCTCTGGCCAGAGTACTTGATGTGATTTAAGAAATGGTTTCTTAGTAGCACATGCGATGTCACTAATTTGATCTTCAAGATGCATTGCATAGTTATCGAATCTTGAGCGACTCTCGATATACCAATGGTTGTTGATTCGATCGGGATATATGGATGAAGGGACCGTACTGTACGTTAACCAAAATCTACTGGTTCTTGTAGGCACTATCAGTGATACCTAGGGAATCATGGGGCGATGTTGCTAGGCGCTTTACCATGATTCGTTGGGCAAGTCGGAAAGTGTTGTTCCGAGTCACAAGGAGTTGTGAGCCCACGGCTAGCTGTATCCCTGAACCATTGAGGGTCACACAGTGTAATGGAGTTTTAATCCCCGTTGAGATAGTTAAATTTAAAGAGTTAAATTTAATGAACTAAGGAGTTGGACTTCTTAAATAAGAGTAAGGGAGTAGGATTTCCTAAAATGACATAGGGATGGACATTTTTGGAAACCACTGAATTCGGATTCAGGAAAATTTATTTTGACTTTAAAACGTGCAGAAATGGTTTCTGTGCACATTGGTGAAATCGTTTCATCAATCGGAGTCACGATGAATTTTATATTAATTTCTGAACGAGCGGGCTTTGCTTGTCGGGCCCCAGCTTATGACTAATGGGCCCTAAGGTGTTAGTGGCCTGCATTATAAATAAGTTATTTCAGTACAGAAATTATACACAACAGGTCATAAATTTTGAGAGCAAATTTCGAAAACCCTAGAGCCTCTCAAAACGTTTTGGCCGCCCCCTCCCTACTCTGTCAGAGAAAATTCCGGTCTGTGATTTTGAATCGCAGTAAGGAATAACGAATCAAATTCGTGTATTCTCTTCGCAGAAAACTTCTGATAGATTTTCTAGTGCAATCTATCAGAGGGATTAAACCTCTGTTCGTGGACCTGATTGAAGGCGTTCATCGGTTCCAGGGAGAGACAACAAGAGCAGAATTGTTCTGTTGGTGTCCATTAATCTCGTTGCGAGATTTGAGGTAAAATTTATTTAATTGTTATTTAAATTTTACACACACGTAATTCAATCGATGTATGGTTGATACCCACACCATGGAAACGTTCCATGAAAAATTTTAAACTTCCGCTGCACCGGGTATCAATCGTAATTGGTCTGGGAACTCGCCAGTTTTTTCCAACAGTGGTATCAGAGCCAGGTTGCTCAGATCAATCGATTGAATTAATCAATTGTACAAAATTTTTGAGTCTCGGTTTTTGAAACAAAATAAATATTTTTAATAAAAAATTTTTTTTATCGGGGGGCGAAACCCGGGCAGCGATTGGATCGCTGCCCGGAGGGGGCAGCGATGGTCGCTGCCCCCAGGGGCGGCGCACGGCGCCGCCCAGGGCGGCGCACGGCGCTGCCCAGCGCAGCGCTGGGCGCTGCGCAGGGCAGCGGCGCTGCCCAGGGGCGGCGCTCGGCGCCGCCCAGGGCGACGCACGGCGCCGCCCAGCGGCGGCGCCAGGCGCCGCCAGGGCAGCAAACGTTGCTGCCCTAAGGGGGCAGCCGGGCTGCCCCGGCCCGCGCCCCGGGTGCGGGCCGGCCCGGGAGTGTCCCGGGCGGCCCGCGGGAAAAAATTATATTTTTATTAATTTTAATATTTAAAATTTTATTTTTGGTCCGGTCAAAAATTGTTTTTGATTGGTTCACGAGATTTCGGATCGAATTGTTCGAGTCCGTAAATTTTAAAATTGATTTTGGATAAATTTGAATTTTTGGAAAATTTTAATATTTTATCCGTAAATTGAATTTTGAAATCAATTATTTTGGTACAATTGATGATAAGATATGATCTTATGATATATTAGATAAAATATGATTTTATTTGTAAAATTGGATTTTATAGATAAAATATGATTTTATTTGATATGGAGATAAAATATGATTTTATATGTGAAATGTGATTTTATATATAAAATATGATTTTATCTTGTTTAAATTTGAATTGCCACAGCATGTTATCCAATAAATTAATTTTGAATTAAATGTTATTGGATAAGGATGATCGATTGCCATGACCAATTTTGTAGGTGTATGTTAGGAATTTACATTTTGTCTTTATTGTTGTTGGTTTTATTAATGGGCCTGGATTATGGCCCGATATGAATGTCATATGTAATAAAAGTGGGCTTGGTTTATAGCCCGTTCCCACCCCCTAAAAATGTATCCCCTACTTGTCATTGTTATTTAATTGTAAATACATTAGATTTAGTGGGAGATCAAGATTTGAAGATGGTGGGCCCAGCAGACAATGAAGACTGAAGAAATGTAAATTGGAAGCATATGTAATAGGATTGCATTTGCATACTGCATATTACCTAGGATTGGACTAAGACCCGTGATTGGCAACCACGGGTCAATTAGAAATGGAATCGATCATCCTATATAATATGTGATATTATGATTGTATGCATGTTTAGACATAAATTGCGTGAATCCGGCAATGCATGCAATAAATTAAATATGATGAGACAAATATTTTTATAAATAAAATCCCTCATTTTAAATATGATTTAAAATTTATATCAAGATAAATAAAGGAAATTTAAATATTGTTTAAATGTTCCTACCTTCCATCAACGGTCAATGTATGTGATGCTACCCGCGGATACGGTCCGGCTCATATTATTGGGGGGGCCCGTCCGTCGGAAAGCTGTACATTGGATCGACAAATGTTGTAAGTTGGGTGGAACTCCCATGGGATCGGCTCATATTATTGGGGGATCCACATGGCGACCGTCCATCACAACTTAATATTGATGGGTCATCTTGACATGTCACTTTAAACGGCGTCATATTATTGGGCCCTTATTGGACATGAGGTAAATACATGGGGGTTGCTTTGGAAGCAATTGGGCTCTACCTTTTGAGAATTATGGTTGGCTGATATTATTCGGGACCATAAGTTTGTCAATTGGACTCCATGTTCTCACTAAGGAAAAAGTTTCCCGTTTTCACTAGAGGGTGGTGAAATCGTTAAAATAGTGGGAGTGAGATTCATAAAATTAAATTCGCCTATTTTATGTCTTAGTAAATTGTTAAACAATCATTGATATATGTCTGTTTTTCCTTTTCAGTATTTCATACAATGAATTCGCGAAATCCTTTATTCTCGATCCTCGAACAAAACAAGCTGACTGGCGCCAACTATACGGAATGGTTCCGGAAGTTGAAGATTGTCTTAACTTCGGAGAAAATGCTCTACGTGTTAGAGAAAGCACCTCCGAAGGAAGCACCAGCTGACATAAGTCCGGAGGAATTGGCCAAACTTGATGCATGGTGTGACCATGACATCAAGACCAAATGCTATATGCAAGCCTCGATGTCTGATGAACTCCAGAGGCGATTTGAGGACACGGTGAATGCTGCTGACATTCACACGCAACTCAAGGAACTTTTTGGGGCTCAGTCGAGGGCTGAAAGGTTCTCTACTGTTAAGGAGTTGATGACGTGCCGCATGCGTGAAGGGACTTCGGTCCGTGATCATGGGGTACGAGTGATTTGGCTCATACAGAAGTTAGCGACCCTAGATTTGGTGTTGGAGCATGAACTCAATGTGGACTTGCTGCTTCTATCTCTTCCTTCTTCATTTGATGGATTCGTGATAAATTTTAATATGAACAAGATAGAGGCCACCCTTGAAGAGATGGTCAATATGCTCGTTACATATGAATCCACACTTAAGAAGGATAAGCCAGCTTTCTTGGTGGGCTCCTCATCTTCTGCAAAGAAGGGGCCAAGTATGAAGGGCAAGAAACGTTCTGCCCCACCCAAGAAAGTGGAACCCGAGAAGAAGCAAAAGACAAAGGCTTCAAACGATGGAAAATCCAAGGATGTTTGCCATTACTGCAAGAAGCCGGGTCATTGGAAGCGCAACTGCAAGGAGTATCTTGAGCAGTTGGGAACTGCAAAGGGTATGTTCTATATCGAAATAAACATGTCACTTAATACAACTTCTTGGGTATTGGATACCGGATGTGGATCTCACATTTGCAATGATTTGCAGGTGATGACAAGAAGTCGCAGGCTTAGAATGGGTGAGACCCAGCTGAGGCTCGGGAATGGTTCCAGAGTTGAAGCTACGGCCATTGGAGATGTTTGTTTGATTTTGCAGAACGGTTTAAATTATTGTTGAGAGATGTTTTATTTGTGCCAGATTTAATTAAAAACATTATTTCTATTTCTATGCTTGATAGAGATGGTTATTCTTGTAATTTTGTGAATGGGATTTGCAGTATTTACAAGAATGAATGTTTAATTGGAAATGGACAACTTGAAAACGATCTATACAATTTAAAACTAAAAGACGTTCCAGTAAATTGTATTGACAAACCGGCGACAACAAACAAAAGGAAAATCGATAGTCAAAACCCGGCAAACCTATGGCACGCTAGGCTAGGTCATATTTCCTCAAGGAGGATGAACAAGCTAGTGGGAGAGGGCATGTTTGATATGTCTGATATTAACTCTCTACCTACTTGTGAATCCTGCCTAAAAGGGAAAATGACTAAATCTCCTTTTAAGGGGAAGCCTGAACGTAGTCAGAATCTGTTGGATTTGATCCATACAGATGTTTGTGGTCCATTTAGAGTAGGGACTCAACATGGCCACACCTACTTCATTACCTTTACTGATGATTATTCTAGGTATGGGTATTTATATTTAATGAAATATAAGTCTGAAGCATTTGAAAAGTTCAAAGAATTCAAGGCTGAAGTAGAAAACAAGCTAGGTAAAAGTATTAAAGCACTTCGATCGGATCGAGGTGGAGAATACTTGAGTACCGAGTTTTTGGACTATCTAAAAGAGAATGGGATTCTCTCTCAGTGGACTCCTCCTATGACACCACAGCTTAATGGTGTATCGGAGCGTCGTAATCGAACTTTGTTGGACATGGTTCGATCTATGATGAGCTTCACTGAGCTTCCACCTTCGTTTTGGGGCTATGCGCTTGAAACGGCGGTATTGTTGTTGAACAACGTCCACACTAAAGCAGTGGACAAAACACCATACGAGTTATGGAAAGGCAAAGCTCCTAAGTATTCGTACTTGAGGATTTGGGGATGTCCTGCTTACGTGAAGCGGACAATGGGAGATAAGTTGGATAGTCGATCCAGCTTGTGTTATTTTGTGGGGTATCCGAAGAATTCAATCGGATATTATTTCTATTATCCTGCTGAAACAAAAGTGTTTGTTTCACGGAATGCCACCTTCTTGGAGAAGGAGTTCTTATTGGATAAGAAAGGCGAGATGATGGAACTCGAAGAAGTTCGAGAAGAACCCGAAATACAAAATAACGATCCCACACCTCAGGAACCATTGCTGGACACGCCTGCACCTAGAAGATCCGAGAGGACTTCTAGACCTCCAGTTCGATATGGTCTTCTTCTTGAAGAGGGTCAAGATGAACCCGACATTGGATGTGATCCAAGAAGCTTCAAGGAAGCAATTTCTGATGCGGATTCGAATTTATGGCTTGAAGCTATGCAATCAGAATTGGATTCAATGCATACTAACCAAGTCTGGACTTTAGTGGATCCTCCCGATGGAATTGTTCCAATAGGGTGTAAATGGATCTACAAAAGAAAGCTTGGGCCTGATGGTAAGGTATTGACCTACAAGGCGCGATTGGTGGCTAAAGGTTATACTCAAAGGCAAGGAGTTGACTATGATGAAACCTTTTCACCAGTTGCAATGTTCAAGTCCATAAGAATCCTTATTGCCATAGCTGCATGGTATGACTATGAGATATGGCAAATGGATGTGAAGACTGCTTTTCTTAATGGAGACATTAAGGAAGAAATCTATATGAAGCAGCCTGAGGGGTTCACATCCATGGGAAGCGAGCATAAGGTATGCAAGCTTCAGAGATCAATTTATGGTCTAAAACAAGCATCAAGAAGTTGGAACCAGAAATTTGATGAAACAATTAAAGACTTTGTTTTCATCAAGAACCCGGAGGAACCTTGCGTGTACAAGAAAGTAGTTAAGGATGCGGTGACATTCTTAGTACTTTATGTTGATGACATCCTACTCATTGGGAATGATGTAGGGATGTTGCAGTCAACAAAGATATGGTTATCAGGTAGATTTTCGATGAAGGATTTGGGTGAGGCATCCTACATTCTTGGGATACAGATCTATAGGGATAGATCTAAGAGAATGATAGGACTCACTCAATCAACCTACATCGATACCATATTGAAACGGTTTTCAATGGATGGGTCCAAGAGAGGACATCTACCCATGTGTCATGGAGTTTCTCTATCCAAGTCTATGTGTCCCAAGACTGATGCAGAGATAGAGAATATGACACATGTACCATATGCGTCAGCTATAGGTAGTATCATGTATGGGATGATATCTACCAGACCGGATGTAGCATTTGCTCTGAGTGTCACGAGCAGATATCAGTCTAATCCTGGTCAGATACATTGGAAAGCCGTGAAGGACATTCTTAAGTACTTGCGAAGGACTAAGAATATGTTCATGGTTTATGGACGAGAACTCAAACTGGAAGGCTATACCGACTCTAGCTTCCAAAGTGATGTGGATGACTCGAAGTCAACCTCTGGATTTGTGTTCATGCTCAATGGTGGTGCTGTCTCTTGGAAGAGTTCCAAGCAGGACACCACAGCGGATTCCACCACTGAGGCTGAATACATTGCAGCATCAGCTGCTGCTAAAGAGGCCGTTTGGATGAGGAATTTCGTCCAAGAGTTGGGCGTCATTCCTGAATTTGTTGGTCCAGTCCCGGTGTACTGCGACAACACGGGTGCCGTTGCTCAAGCAAAGGAACCAAGGTCTCATCAAAGATCCAAACACGTACTGAGGAAAATACCACATAATCCGGGAGATTGTGGAAAGAGGAGACATCAGTGTCGAACGAGTGGCCTCTGCAGACAATATCGCTGATCCACTTACTAAGCCTTTGCCAGGACCATTGTTTGACAAACATCGCGAAGCAATGGGTCTACGTAGTATGACTAGTTGGCTATAGGGCAAGTGGGAGATTGTAAGAGTGGGTGCCCAGTGAGCCAACTGTGTGGCTATGGGCTTTGTTGACTCTTTGTATAAACAATCTTTTGTTTAATATTATTTACACTTTTATGGCAATGACTTTATATTACTTCATATTGTTATATTGTGATATACTATTGTTGTTTTGATAAAGACCTTGAATATACTATAGTGTATGTAAGATGTGGTAGAACATGGAGATGTCTATCATGAAATACATCTTATAGTCACTGTATATTCTAAAACCGTTCCTAGTCGATTGAGCCGTCCGATAATAAGGATAAGGATCGCTCGAGTTTGAGACTAGCATTTGCGATGCGGAGTACCACGTTTCATTGGTAGGGAACATGGAGATGTTCGAAGCATGCAAATGGATATTCATAGGATGAATAGTCGAACTACCCTATCCGGACTTTCCAAGTGGTTATCACTTATCGAGTGGATAAAGTCCGCGGTTTTGGTTGTACACCATTAGTCCTTACGACTTGAAACATCATGGAGACTCTATATGCTAGTACTGTGCTTTGACTCGTTTACCGACTCTGAGGGGGTCATCAGGTGTCGAGATTGGGTACAGTTACGACACATATAGGAGTCAATGCATTGTTGTCAAGGATTCACCACATACTTGCGAGTGTGGATATCCTATGCGATCTGAGGAGATATTAGTGTGACAAATCTCTGGCCAGAGTACTTGATGTGATTTAAGAAATGGTTTCTTAGTAGCACATGCGATGTCACTAATTTGATCTTCAAGATGCATTGCATAGTTATCGAATCTTGAGCGACTCTCGATATACCAATGGTTGTTGATTCGATCGGGATATATGGATGAAGGGACCGTACTGTACGTTAACCAAAATCTACTGGTTCTTGTAGGCACTATCAGTGATACCTAGGGAATCATGGGGCGATGTTGCTAGGCGCTTTACCATGATTCGTTGGGCAAGTCGGAAAGTGTTGTTCCGAGTCACAAGGAGTTGTGAGCCCACGGCTAGCTGTATCCCTGAACCATTGAGGGTCACACAGTGTAATGGAGTTTTAATCCCCGTTGAGATAGTTAAATTTAAAGAGTTAAATTTAATGAACTAAGGAGTTGGACTTCTTAAATAAGAGTAAGGGAGTAGGATTTCCTAAAATGACATAGGGATGGACATTTTTGGAAACCACTGAATTCGGATTCAGGAAAATTTATTTTGACTTTAAAACGTGCAGAAATGGTTTCTGTGCACATTGGTGAAATCGTTTCATCAATCGGAGTCACGATGAATTTTATATTAATTTCTGAACGAGCGGGCTTTGCTTGTCGGGCCCCAGCTTATGACTAATGGGCCCTAAGGTGTTAGTGGCCTGCATTATAAATAAGTTATTTCAGTACAGAAATTATACACAACAGGTCATAAATTTTGAGAGCAAATTTCGAAAACCCTAGAGCCTCTCAAAACGTTTTGGCCGCCCCTCCCTACTCTGTCAGAGAAAATTCCGGTCTGTGATTTTGAATCGCAGTAAGGAATAACGAATCAAATTCGTGTATTCTCTTCGCAGAAAACTTCTGATAGATTTTCTAGTGCAATCTATCAGAGGGATTAAACCTCTGTTCGTGGACCTGATTGAAGGCGTTCATCGGTTCCAGGGAGAGACAACAAGAGCAGAATTGTTCTGTTGGTGTCCATTAATCTCGTTGCGAGATTTGAGGTAAAATTTATTTAATTGTTATTTAAATTTTACACACACGTAATTCAATCGATGTATGGTTGATACCCACACCATGGAAACGTTCCATGAAAAATTTTAAACTTCCGCTGCACCGGGTATCAATCGTAATTGGTCTGGGAACTCGCCAGTTTTTTCCAACAGCCGATGCCTTTGGTATCAGCTTTGAGAGCCTGTCGAGCTCTGGAGTCTGGCGGGGAAGGCTACCTTATCTATGCAGTTGATTTGTCCGCTGAGAGTATTGGGATAGAGAGCATTCCTGTTGTGGATGAATTTCCAGATGTGTTTCCTGATGAGATTCCGGGTTTTCCTCCTGCTAGGGAAGTCGAGTTTGGCATAGAGTTGATGTCGGGTACTTCGCCTATTTCTAGAGCACCGTATCGTCTGGCTCCGTCAGAGATGCGTGAGTTGAAGAATCAGCTACAGGATCTTTTGGACAAGGGGTACATTCGTCCTAGTGTATCTCCTTGGGGAGCTCCTGTTCTCTTCGTGAAGAAGAAGGATGGGTCGATGCGGCTGTGCATTGACTATCGGCAGCTGAATCGAGTGACTGTGAAGAACAAGTATCCGTTGCCTCGTGTTGATGACTTGTTTGACCAGCTGCAGGGCACATCAATTTACTCCAAGATTGACTTGAGATCTGGGTATCATCAGTTGAGAGTCCGTGATCAGGACGTAGCCAAGACTGCATTCCGTACTCGCTATGGGCATTACGAGTTCCTAGTGATGCCATTTGGTTTGACTAATGCGCCGGCTATATTCATGGATCTGATGAACCGTGTCTTCAGGTAGTATTTGGACAAGTTTGTCGTGGTCTTCATTGACGACATCTTGGTGTATTCGCGTAATACGGAAGAGCATGTTTCTCACTTGCGGTTGGTACTGCAGACTCTTCGAGATGAGCAATTGTACGCCAAGCTGAGCAAGTGTGAGTTCTGGATGGATAGAGTGGTTTTTCTTGGCCATATCATATCCAGGGAGGGGATTTCTGTTGATCCAAGCAAGATTGAAGCGGTACTTAATTGGTCGCGTCCGACGACAGTTGCTGAGATCCGGAGTTTTCTGGGTCTAGCAGGGTATTATCGTCGCTTCATTCTGAACTTCTCTCAGTTAGCTCGACCGTTGACGCAGCTTACCCGCAAGGGTGTGGATTTTGAGTGGTCCTCCGAGTGTGAGGAGAATTTTCGTGAGCTTTGACGGCGGTTGACTTCTGCGCCGGTATTAGCATTACCGTCAGGATCTGGAGGGTATGTAGTTTACACGGATGCTTCTCTTCAGGGGTTAGGTTGTGTCCTGACTCAGAATGGGCATGTGATCGCATACGCTTCTAGACAGCTGAAGCTTCACGAGGACAATTACCCAGTCCATGATTTGGAATTGGCAGCCATTGTGTTCGCTTTGAAGATCTGGCGTCATTACCTGTATGGCGAGAAATTTGAGATCTTCACCGACCATAAGAGTCTCAAGTATTTGTTCACTCAGGCAGAATTGAACATGAGACAGAGACGTTGGATGGACTTGCTTAAGGACTATGATTGCGAGATTAAGTACCATCCGGGAGCTGCTAATCTCACCGCTGATGCCTTGAGTCGCAAGGTGCGACTATCCGCACTTCAGACTTGTTCGATGTCTAGTGCGATCAGTGACTGTTGTATTTCAGGTTATACCTTCAAGCATAAGAAAGGTATGCAGAGTATCCAGATGTTTGCGATATTATCTGAGCCAGCCTTGTACTCGCGGATCCGAGATGCTCAGATGTCTGATTCAAAGACCCAGCGTTTAGCTCGTCTAGCTAACGAGGGTAGCTCGTCTGGATTTCATTATCAGTCAGACGGCTTTCTGTGTTTGTCTGGTAGGCTTGTGATTCCACAGGATGAAGAGTTGCGAGAGGAGATTTTATCTCAGGCACATCGCACTAAGTTGAGTATTCATCCTGGGAGAAACAAGATGTACAAGGATCTACGTACTCGTTTCTGGTGGAAGGGAATGAAACGCAGTGTTTATCAGTTTGTTTCGAGATGTTTGGTGTGTCAACAGGTCAAGGCAGAGCACCGACGACCTGGAGGATTGCTTCACAGTCTGCCTATTCCTGAATGGAAATGGGAGTTTATCACTATGGACTTTGTGACCCATTTGCCGGTATCCCCGAGGAACTGTGATGCTATCTGGGTGGTGGTGGACCGACTCACCAAGTCAGCGCATTTCATTTCCTATAGCCGAGAGTACTATGTGGATCGCATGGCTCGGTTGTACATTCAGGAGATCGTTCGACTTCATGGAGTGCCTGTGAGCATTGTCAGCGATCGGGACCCCAGGTTTACTTCTAGATTCTGGGGGAGTGTTCAGCGTGCGATGGGTACTACTCTCAGTTTGAGTACAGCCTATCATCCAGAGACTGATGGTCAGTCAGAACGCACTATCCGTACGTTAGAGGATATGCTTAGAGCGTGCGTCTTGGATTTTGGTTCAGCCTGGCAGGATCATTTGCCGTTGATCGAGTTCGCTTACAACAACAGCTATCACACTAGTATTGGGATGGCACCTTTTGAAGCGTTGTATGGGCGACGTTGTCGTACTCCACTCTTCTGGGAAGAAGTGGGGGAGAGACAGGCTGAAGGACCGGAGTTTATTCAGCAGGCGATAGACATTGTTGATCAGATCAAGAAACGGATTAAGACTGCACAGGATCGTCAGGCCAGTTATGCTAATATCAAGCGTAGGCCTTTGCAGTTCGAGGTCGGGGAGAAAGTGTTTCTGAGAGTGTCACCTTTCCGCAAGATTCTCAGATTTGTCCTTAAGGGCAAGTTATCTCCCAGATTTATCGGTCCGTTTGAGATCTTGGAGAGCATTGGCGATTTGGCTTATCGACTAGCTTTGCCACCGCATCTATCCAGTATTCACGACGTGTTCCACGTATCTCTGTTGCGACGGTATGTGGCGGATGAATCTCATATTCTGCAGCGATCTGAGGTTCAGGTAGACAAGGATTTGACTTATGTTGAGAAACCTCTTCGTATCCTTGATTATAAGGATAAGGTTTTACGGAACAAAGTCATTCCTTTGGTTTTAGTTAAGTGGCAGCGCCGAGGCACTGAGGAAGCTACTTGGGAGCTTGAGGACAGGATGCGTAAAGACCATCCTGATTTGTTTTGATTTCATTCTTTAAGTTGTATTCAGTTGCAAACTCTGTAAACGTTTGATTTGAATAAAGAATGTTTCTGATTTCTGTATTTGCATTCGGTACTTAAGATCTGATTTCGAGGACGAAATATCTTAAGTGGGGGAGAATGTAGTAGCCCGTACCCTAATTGAGTAATTAAAGGATTAATGCTAATTAATTGAATTAGGCATCGGACGGATCGGAAGCTCCGAAGGCACGATCGGAAGCTCCGAACAGGATCGGAAGCTCCGATGAGCGATCGGAGGCACCGATGTTATTACGTCAGGCATGACGTGTGGTTGGATCGGAAGCTCCGATCAGGACCGGAGGCTCCGATCACCCCTATCCGGAATCAACAAGTGATATTTTGACACGTGGCAGATCAGGATCTTCGGAAGCTTCGATGGCAGGATCGAACGTTCCGATCGAGGTTCGGACGTTCCGATCAAGGATCGGAAGTTCCGATCGTTGTCTATAAATAGAAGGCCGAGACTTCACTTTCATTTGCCAATTCCGAGTTCTCCTTTCCTTTCTAGTCCTTTTGGAGCTGTTCTAGTCTTCTTAGGCTTGGTCCGGAGGTCAGAGAGGCGTTTGGTAGTCGTAGCGGAGTTGTGCCCAAGTTCTGGAGGCATCGACATCAAAGGGCTAACGACGGACGAAGGTATAGCTTTTGCTTCCTATAAATATTTAGGAGTATGCAATAGCTTAGTTAAGGCTTTTAGAGCACTTTAATGATAGTAGTATCATTTGGCAGTGTAGAGCAGACTATAGGCGTGGACCTAGAGTTGGTAGAGCTTGCACTGTATTGAGGTACGAAAGTACTGTTCGAGATATCCTGACTGAGTATGCATGTATTATATGACTGCATGATTTATATGCCATGATATTATGCTGCATTCATTTGCATCTTGCTGTATCTCCTTCGAGATGTCTGTTAGTAGGGTTGTACCCTATCCTGTTAGTGGATGGACTTCCATCGATTTGGGTCCGGCATATCCACAGTTATCTCGGTATGGGAGCCACCTCCTGAAGCGACGGCACAGCGTGCTACATACCAGGGCCCGGTCTGTCTCTGTTATCTGATCCTTGACCTCGAGTCTATAGGGAGTTCACCTTGCATGCATGTATACTCATACTCTCGCACTGAGCGTTTTATGCTCATGTCTCGTACTCTGTATTTTCTGGACACCCTATTCCATGGGGCAGGTTTGCGATTGGACGAGGAGGGTGGATCCAGGAGGGGCTAGTCAGTGGTTGGCCAGCTGGAGCTTCGTCTAGGCTTTATTACTGTTGTTTGGGTTTATACAGCTATTCGATTTGGTTGTATATTATTGGATAATTACAGATTCCTTTACTTGGGATTGTATAATGTTATTGGTTTCCGCAGCTTTATTCTGATATCTGTTTTATTAAGTTAATTGCATGCATAAGTTCTGTTTAGTAGGTGATCCGGGTAAGGGTCACTACAATTTACTTTGGGTAAAAGGTTTGGCATCCAAAAACACTCTTAAGCTGGATTTCTTTCATCGAGCTTTTGTAGATGAGGACCATGTATCCATTCCTCAGGTATTGATAGCTTGAAACTTTGTGTTCTTTATTGTCTGTTGTAACGCATTTGATGTTACACAAAAAAAACATGACATTTGGTCCAATTGCAGTAATGGATAGTAGTTGTCCAAGCCTTTTTCCACTGCACCGCTGCAAAACTATCCAACCAGTTGGTATCAAATGCGCATTGAACATTTCTTGCTGCATTCATAGAAATTTTGTAAATATTGCATATTTCTTTGAAGGACACTTAAGCTTGTCTTCTCTCTTGGATTTTGCCCAAAATTTGGAGGACTGTGTGATCTTTTTAAACTATATATTGAGGTGAGAAATGCTCAAGAAATCCACAATGTTGAAGATGATATGAACTATAAAGATTACATGTCATCTGAATATTTGGAGGCTCGTCTTACTTAGTTGGGTTGGTCACAGGTTGGAAAAGCAGCATGCCAGTTTTATATTACAATTGTTTGACTCTTTATTGAGAATAAATATTGCTGATTATGTGAGATTTGATGGCTTTTATCTTGTGTATCAGGTTGACAATCAACATAAACATGTTCGTGCAAGTTGGATTATCAAGAAAATTGATTTGATTGTGTTACTTCTCCCTTGCTAATGTGGGTATTTCTAGAATGGGGAAGCCCATTTGTACCCAAAACAATAATATTCAATGTTGAGAGATGACAGAATTGAATGTTACACACTTCGCTTGTCATATTGACCCTCATGCTTTTATAGTGCTTTGTGAGTGATAAATTTCACCAGATTCTTTTCATGGTATAACTTCAACACCGTGATGCTTTACTCAGTTAAGAATGACATAGGTGACATGAGCGTGGGTGATATTGACATAGTTACTTTTAAGTTTCCAGTCCACTCGATTGGTTTTTTGGTTTTTAAATTCTTGTAAATTGGATTACTTATAAAATTTCCGAAAAGAACTCATCTAACACTGGAAAATAATGATGCCTGAATACTGTAGCTATGCGGAAAGTTGGTACATTTTCAAATTCGCACCAAAATTTTATTCTTGATGCAATTCTCTCTTTGTTTGGCTTGCACATGCAAAAATTAGGTAGTGTTTGAATTGCTTCTAGAAAACACTTTTAAGATTTTCCTCCAAAAAATTTGTGAAGGAAAATCTTAAAAGTGCTTCCTTAAATCAATGCTAAACTGCTGTAAAAATGAATTATTCAGAAGATACGTGAGCCATATTTTGAAAAAACTTCCAACAGTTGAAAAAAGAGAGAGATTGTAACTAGTGCGACCCTCCACCAATCTTTGTGTCCTTTTGTGTTATGCACTTTCATTTTCTATATATGTATAAAATATGTTTGCAAAAAAAAAATGTTTCGTTTACAAAAAGAAAGAAAGGAAGGAAGTCACTTTGTTTTTTTGGAGTTCCAAGCTCAAATCGAAGAGTTAGCAGGGTGTGAGTTTGTCGGTCTTATTACGTGAAAAAGAAGTCCGAAACAGAGGATATTCTGGGTTGTTTTATCCTAGGGAAGACGTGGCTAGTTGTAGAGACCCGTACCAGAATCCGCTACTAAAAAATTCTTACGCATCCAATTACTCTTAAACGATAATAATCAGGAAAAATCAGCAGAAAACATAGTACAAAACCCACAACTAAAATGACAGTCTAAAATTATGTTTAGGGTACAACCAAATCGAATAATAGTGTATCAAACCAAATCAGTAATAAAATTCAATAAACCAGACAGCCAAGAAAACTCAACGGTGCTGCTCCTCGCCTCGATGCTCACTCCTGCCTTCATCATCCAACTTGAGGCCTGCCCCGCGGAATGGGGTATCCAAGATGAAAACACATGGACGTGAGCGCTAATGCTCAGTACAATAAATACGAGTATACAAACCTATATGTTCATGCAAAATGACGTGGACCGGGTGACTGGATCAACGTGAAACTCATGCTCAGACTGAAGGCGCCAAAGATTCTAGTGTTACTCGGAATTACCCCTTTGGACGACTAGAAAATCAACCGGACGTGGATTTGAAAATATCTTGGAGAAATCACAGCCCTCTGTGCCCATCGGCCATGTGACTCGTGACATCCAATCGTCCATAATATAGGGCTGAGCAGCCCCAACTAACTATGGCTATCTCAAAGGAGATACGGCTCAACGTGATAAATGATCAAGCGTCATATGAACAATAAATACATGTATATCATGGCAGATAAAATGCAGCATATAAGAATGCATACTTAGTTGGATATCTAAGTCAGTATTTACGTACCATTATAGGTCAAGTCTAGGTGCACAACCTAGTATCCAAGCCTATAATAAAATATATATACCATATCACTTATACCATTCTAAAAGTCTTAACCTAATAGCTACTCGCTAAAGCGGATTAGTGTCTACCAAAATACCTGCATCCGTAGTCAGCCCTTTGATGACGATTGCCCTAAACTCAAGGAACAACGCTGCTACAAACCCTATAGCGCTTCCTCACCTCCTGGCCCTTGAATACGACACCCAAAAACCCTTAATACTCAATCGAAACGAGAGGGAAATCTGAGGCATAAATGATAATATTTTGAGGCATGCCAACCTAGTTTTATGCATAACAACGATACCAACTCAAATCAATACCAAAACATCAATAAAGACTCAAACCCATCAAATCTCAAAACTCCAACTTTTGAAAATCACAAGAAAATTCATAACAAATCCATCAAATCGGTTCTAGCTATTACACACCCCTTTATTAAAAAATTTATATATTAATTATCAATTTTTTTTTATGGTGGGCTTTCATGTTTTAACTTAGTAATTTATTAGTTAAATCCGGCCCATGATTTACACAAACATATACAATGTTTTGGCCCTCATTCACCCTACCTCACGACTGAACTTCAGATTTCTCACCTCCTATCCGACACACACACACACACCAAGAACACACACTTACGTTGGTTGAAGAAAATTTGTAGGTTCCAAGTTCCGTTCGTACCGAACAACCGAATACGCGACGTTTTTTGTGGTTTCGAGTGTAAAAATGCAAAGGCACGTTTGATTCCTTACTTGCAACCTGTTAGATCAATTTTATCATTGTTTTGAATATTTAGATCATGTGGTTTAGTATTTTTGATTGTAACATCAGATTTCTCTTTTTTCTTGCAAGGTTCTTGAGTTTTCTAGACATGGTGATGAATATGGCTGGTTTTTTCTGACATGGGCTCGTTCTAGAGGTTGACCAAGGTATTGAGGCTTGAGGTTGGTTCAGTGGCCTTAGTCGTCGGTTTGATCTAGGAGTAGACTGGACGCAGGTTTAGACGCATTTTGAGCGGTTTGCATATAATGGCTCATTCTCTGTCCACAGGGAAAGTTAAGGCCTGGTTCTAGTTGGGTTAGAACCGCAAGATAGAGAGAAAGGTATTCCAGGTGGTGCTCCGGTCGGTGGTGGCCGGATATGGGCGGCCGAACGGCTTGAAATCTGGGTTAGGGTTCTGCGCATGAGCAGATTTTAGGGTGAGGAAGAAGGGGCTAGTTTCGGGTCCATAGGTTGAGTTAGGGGCTGGGTTTGGTCTTCAAAGAACCGTCTGGATGTGGGCTAGGTATGGGGGTTGGTACCATACCTAGCAAAGATAAATTTTTTCAAAAATTTCACAACCACCCTAGAGTCATTTGTCCTACATGCAAATGCTTCAACCCACATAGACACATAATCAACCGCAATGAAAATATATTTGTTCCCCTTAGAAACAGGAAACGGTCCCATGAAATCAATACCCCATACATCAAAAACCTTACAAACAAGAATATTTATTTAATGAAATCTCATGTCTCCTGGAAATATTACCAAATTTTTGACAAGCATCACAAGAAATCACATAGGCATATGAATCCTTAAACATTGAAGGCCAATAAAATCCCGACTGTACTTTAGCAGCGGTACGACCCGTGCCAAAGTGACTTTCAGTCGGACCTGTGTGACAGTTTGAGAGTATAGAACTTACCTCTTCTGCTGGAATACACCTGCGAATAATTCCATCTGCACAGATCTTAAACAGAAAAGGATCTTCCCACAAAAAATATTTCAACTCTGAGAAAAATTTCTTTTTCTGTTGATAAGTTAAATACGAGGGAAGAAACTTACTTGAGAGGTGATTGACGATATCTGCATACCATGGTAAATTCACTACCTCAAACAGCTATTCATTTGGGAAATCATCATTAATTACTTGCGTTTCAGTTCCTTGATTCTCCAGACGAGAAAGATGATCTGCTACTTGATTTTCTGAGCCCTTCCTGTCAATATTTTTCAAGTCAAATTCTTGCAATAATAAAACCCAACGAATTAACCTGGGTTTAGCATCCTTCTTGATCATTAGATATTTCAGTACCGAATGATCCGTGTGAACGATGACTTTGCTTCCCACCAAATACGACCTGAATTTGTCCAAGGCAAACACTACCACAAGAAGTTCTTTTTCAGTAGTTTCATAATTCAGTTGGGCAGCTGACAGGGTGATACTGGCGTAGTAAATGACATGAAGAACTTATCCCCTTTTTTGTCCAAGCACGGCTCCCAACGCAGTGTCACTAGCATCACACATCAACTCAAACGGCAGATTCCAGTCAGGCGCTACAATTACTGGTGCAGTTGTCAATTTCTGCTTTAAAAATTACTTCTAATTTTGCTCGGTACACCTCCACTCCGATCTCAGACACCTTGTGTCCTAACACAATGCCTTCTCTCACCATGAATGGCATTTTTCCCAATTTAACACTAGATTGCTTTCTTCACATCTCTGCAGAACTTTTTTTAAATTACACAAACATCCATCAAACGATGACCAAACCACATAAAAATCATCCATAAAAACCTCAATAAATTTTGCCACCATGTCATTAAAAATTTCCATCATGCACCGCTGAAAAGTTACTGGGGCATTACAAAGACGAAACGACATTCATTTATATGCAAAAGTACCGTAAGGACAAGTAAAAGTGGTTTTATGTTGGTCCTCAGGTGCTATAGGAATTTGCATATATCCAGAATAACGGTCCAAAAAACAGTAAAATGCATGCCCTGCAAGTCTCTCAACCATCTGATCAATAAAGGGAAGAGGGAAGTGATCCTTACGAGTGACATCATTTAATTTTCTATAGTCAATACAAACCCGCCACCCCGTAATAGTTTTAATTGGAATCAATTCATTATTTTCATTCTCAATAACAGACATCCCTCCCTTTTTAGGTAATACTTGAATTGACTCACCCATTCACTATCAAATATAGGATAAATAATGCATGCATCAAGGAGTTTTATCACCTCCTTTTTCACTACCTCTTGCTTAGCTGGGTTGAGTCGCCTTTGTGGTTGAGTAGATGTCTTGTGCTCGGCCTCCATTAGTATTTTGTGCATACACATGGTTGGACTAATCCCCTTGATGTTAGCCAAGCTCCATCTTATGGCTCTTATATGCTCTCTAATCACACTCAACAATTTTTCCTCCTCACAACCTGTCAAAGAAGATGAACATATTACTGGCAGTTTATCATTCTTTAATAAATATAAATATTTCAAGTGAGAAGGAAGTGGTTTAAGTTCAAGAGTAGGGGGCTCCTCGGTGGATGACTTCATTGGTTTTGGAGTATGGTCAAGCTCCCCCATCATGGTATTTATGAGTCTGTCAAAGGGCAGACTCCAATCCAGATATTGTGCCACTTCATGAACTTCCTTGCTAACATGTTCCTCATCCGTTGTTCCTGTCAAAAAAATTTCTAATGATGAACAACTGTTCCTGCAAAGAACACTCAACCAAATCATCAATAATATCAATTCGGAAACAATCATAATTGTCCGCAGGATAACGAAGGCCCTGAAAAACATTAAAAATCACACTCTCATCTTTCATACGCAAAATCAATTCTCCCTTATGCACATCAATTAATTCCTTTCCAGTGGCTAAAAATGATCTGCCTAAAATAAGAGGTATCTCACGATCCTCTTCCATATCAAGCACAAGAAAGTCCACCAGAAATATAAACTTATCAACCTTAACCAACACATCTTCCACAATCCCCCTTGGATATTTTATAGATCTGTCAGCTAATTTCAGGGAGATAGTGGTTGGCTTGCAAAGAACACTCAACCAAATCATCAATAATATCAATTCGGAAACAATCATAATTGTCCGCAGGATAACGAAGGCCCTGAAAAACATTAAAAATCACACTCTCATCTTTCATACGCAAAATTAATTCTCCCTTATGCACATCAATTAATTCCTTTCCAGTGGCTAAAAATGATCTACCTAAAATAAGAGGTATCTCACGATCCTCTTCCATATCAAGCACAAGAAAGTCCACCAGAAATATAAACTTATCAACCTTAACCAACACATCTTCCACAATCCCCCTTGGATATTTTATAGATCTGTCAGCTAATTTCAGGGAGATAGTGGTTGGCTTAACTTCACCAATTCCTAGCTTTTCAAAACATGAATAAGGCATAAGATTAATACTTGTACCTAAATCACATAAAGCCTTGTTAAAAAACAATTTTCCAATAGTGCATGGAATTGAAAAGGTACCGGGATCCTTATGTTTCGGAGGGAGTTTATTTTGTAAAATAGCAGAACATTCCTCCGACAACTTCACAGTTTCAAAATCCACCAATTTTCTTTTGTTAGACAAAATCTCTTTCAAAAATTTTGCATAACTAGGCATTTGAGCCAAAGTATCTGCAAATGGAATATTAATATGAAGCTTTTTGAAAATCTCTAGAAATTTTGAAAATTGATTATCCAATTGCAGTTGCTTTGCTCTTTGGGGGAAGGGAAGATTACTCAAATCAATGTTATCATTAGTAAGTGGGTTAGAAGAATTACCTTTCTTGCCCATAGGCGTCCAGTCTGCCTGATTGGGTGCTTACTCTAGCCCTTTTTCCTTGATTAGCTCACTTGCTTCCTCATCCTCAGTCTTCTTCTCTGCAGTCTCTGATTGAGATCTTGTAACTGCCAGAATAGCATTGACATCCTTTGGATTCTTCTCAGTATTGCTAGGAAACGATCCTGCTGACCTAGTTGACAGTTGTGTTGCTATCTGGCTCATCTGTGCTTTCAACTTTTGCAACATTGCCTCCTGATTCTGTAGGCGAGTCTCAGTACCCGCTACATACTTCATCATAATTTCTTCAAAGGATGGTTTCTTCTCCACAGGCTTTGATGTGTTGGCAGTAGGATCTGCAGTTTTCCATGAGAAATTTGGATGACTCTTCCAGCCAGGATTATAGGTAATGCTGTAAGGATTGTACGGCTATCTCCCTTGATTTCCCATGAAACCACATCAATCTCAAATACTTGCTGTTCCTTGAGCTGCTGAGCTTGCACTTGATTGGCTGGAGCTATCTTCATAATTGCCATCTGATGAGTAAGATCATCGATTTTGGCATTCAATGCTGTCAATGCATAAACTTTTAGTAATCCAGCCTTTTTCTTCTTCTTCTTCACATCTGGCCATCCAATGTTGCTTTCAGCCATGTTTCCAATGATCTCCCATGCCTCTGCTGGTGTCTTCCAGAATAGGCTTCCATTAGCACCAGCATCCAACATGGATCAAACAAATTGATTAGCCCCATTGTAGAAAGTCTGAGTCTGCTGGCTCTAACTAAGATTATGTTGAGGACACATCCTCAACATCTTTTTAAATCTCGTCCATGCCGCATGTAGAGATTTAGCTTCCTTCTGTCTGAATAAGATGATGCCAGAAAATAGTTTTGCCATCTTCGTGGGAGGGAAATACTTGTTCAAAAAAGTTTGAACAAGTTGGTTCAATGTAGTGATAGAACCCGCAGGCAGTTCATTCAGCCATTCAATAGCTTTTTCTTGCATAGAGAATGGGAATAACCGCAGTCTCACTGCATCAGATGTTACCCCATTAACATTGGAAGTGTCGTAGATCTACAGAAAATGCTCCAGATGAGCGTAGGGGTCTTCCAAAGATGTGCCCCCGAATCTTGCTTGCAACTGAATCATATGAATGATTGAATGCTTCAATTCAAAATTATTCGCCTCCACAGTAGAGCGAATGATGCTAGATCCATAGCCTTCAGTAGGTGGACGAATGATGTCTAGAACAGTTCTGTTGTCTGCCATATCTTCTTCTGATTCAGATTCTGTTTCAAGTTCAAGATTGATAGATCTCTTTTCCTTTCGGATTCTGCTGAGCGTGCGTTCTATCTCCAAATCAAGTGGTAATAGCTTCCTGGATTGAATGCTATGCATGCACAATAGATAGTACCTGAAAATCACCAAGAAATAAAACTCAGAATTTAAGAAAATAAACAAAGTCTAATCTCAAGCGAAATAAAAATTATGATATCAAACAGTCCCCGGAAACGGGTCAAAAACTTGACCGCTAAAATCGTAGTGATTAAAATCAACTGGAAAGCGTACCAGGTCAAGTTATAAATAGAGAATAGAATCAGATGTCGAACCCATCGGGACTGTATAAATATGACTACCAGAATATAATTATTTCTACTTAATCTAGACTAATCTAAAAGAGTGATGAAGATTCAGATTTTAAACTAAAAACTTAAATGGCAAATAAAATTCAACTCAATAAAAATGCAGCAGAGATCTTGGATTAAAATTTAATATGGAAAAAGCTCGATCAAGGACACACGTAGGTACCAGAAAAATGATGTAACAAGTTGTTGATTCGAAACTCAGAATTAATATTAATTCATGGGAATTCTCCTAATTTGTTCAAAGGACTATTTGTAGAATAATCAAACCTATTCAAATATTGACGAATTAATATTTTGTAATTCTAATCAAATTTAAATGCATGACAAACGGTAAAAATTCAGTTTACACCCAAACCGCACAATGAAACCGAATTTTATTTCTTGTCCATTTTACAATATGTTGATTATCAAAGTGATCAAAATCAAAACCTCCTCTGTCGATTTGGAATCGATTAACATGCAAGAAAACAATTGGCCAGATCATTCACAAGACAAATATAAATTCGATAATCAATAAAATAAAATCAAGTCTGAAAATTCTCAAATAAACATCTAAGTTTTCTACATAAATTGTCTGGCCCAATCACGTGGCCTTGATCGAAAGTGAAAAACTACTCAAAGTTTAACATGATTCATAAACAAGAGTTTTTAATCCAAAACATGAACTGAAAATCTAAAATAAAAAAGAAAAGAAGAAAATTATAATGGAAGATGATGATCAGCTGCATCTTGCCTTCAAAAGAGTTGTGTAACCCTTATTTTGATGGATGAGTTCAAATTTATATGCCCAAGGGTCTTCAAAAGATGGTATCCTTCCCGAGTAAGAATTTCAAAATATAAAAAGTCTGCACGCTCCGCTTGCTCGAGCGAGCACAGGTCTCGCTCGAGCAAGCACAGCTCTCGCTCAAGGGAGTGTATTTCTGTTTCTTGAATTTCTTCTCTCGCCTCGCTCGCTCGAGCGAGTGTAACTCTCGCTCGAGCGAGCAACTTCCTGCCTCAATGATCACTTCTCGCTCGCTCAAGCGAGCGCCAGATGCGCTCGAGCAAGCGATCTTCTGGAAATTTTTCTTGCCTCCTCGGTCTCCCTCGAGCGATTGTAGCTCTATCCAAATTTTGGATTTTTTCGAGTTTCCTTCAAAATGGACCAGGAAGAGTATTATGCAGCCAAATGCATTAAACATGCTAAAACAAAATAAAATAACAACAATAACAAATGAATGCATGTAAAATAATCACAAAAATATGCATATGAAACACAGTTATCAACTTCTTTGAGCGACCGATTCAGATTCTTGACCAAAAAGAAAAGCAGCTCCGAAACAAGACGATTCAGTTAGTGAAAGTGCAGTAGAGTCGACACAAATTCAAAGAAGCGACTTGGCAGACAGAGAACGATATGATGCGGAGACTTCCAAAATTAGTTCTGTTATGTGAATTCTTATTGCCGTCTTTGATCCTATCTCTTATCTTATGTGATTGAACCATATACGATTTCGAGGACGAAATCAGTTCTTAGAGGGGGAGAATTGTAACGACCCAAAATTATCTTAATCAAGATTATAGGAGATTATTATTGATAATTAGAGATTATGAAACTCGAGGGTTGAATTGATATTTGAACATGGACTGAATTGAAATTTTTAAAGAATTCAGGGACCAAAGTAAAATTGTGAGGCGTCGGGTTGCTAATCTCATTCTTAGGACAATTAGTAAATAAACATGATTAAAGTACCAAGGATTAGAAGAATCAAAACACAATTTTTTTTTCAACATGGGGTGCGCTCGAGCGGTCAAAAAGTGCCGCTCGAGCGCCCTTGTTTTTCCTCAAAACAGAAGCTTGAGTTCGGGGCTGCGCTCGGGCTGCTAAAAACTGCAGCTCGGGCGCTGCCTGGGCAGCAACATACCCTATTTTTTGTCATGCATTTCGGGGTCCTTCATTTCCTTCCAATCCAAGATATTCAAGTCCAAAACACATCTATACACAGAACAAGATCTAATAATGTCTACAAGTGTTTAATACATAACACTAAAAGTTTAGAATCCAACAAAAATAATAAACTACACATGATTTTCATAGAGTTACAACCAAGTTCAAGATTCTAACAACTTGTTCTAAGTCCAAAGTTTTCACTTTCAGCTACAAACCCGAGTCCACACTTCTATCTTGATCATCGTCTCTCAAGGTTGTCTTTGACTCGATCCGGCCCATCCTATCTTCATGCACACATACAAACAAGACAATAGCCAGAAACATTCGGTGAGAATATGATTCTCAGTATAAAAGACATAAACATGCACTATCATGCATATCAACTTCGAAATATAAAGAATAAATTTCATAACTCGTAAACTAATTTTTTCGTTGAGATTTACAGCCTCTACAGGCCTCAAGATTCGTGCACAATCTTGGGTTTGAGATTTAAAGCCTCTCAAGGCGCTCAAGACTCATATCAATCTTGGATAGAGGTTTTAGAGCCGCTCAAGGCCTCAACATTTATCTATAAACCTTGGATGGATCCATTCTTGGTTGTTCATCTTCGATAAGACGTCACAAATAATCAATAAAATCAAAGATTCACTACTTGCGATGGATCAAAAATTATAGTTCTAAACAAGAACAAATAAACTACAAGTATGTGATTTTCTTCGGAATACTCAAGAAATCATCGATCTCGAGTATCATATCCTTTTTAAATCGATGTCTTCTTATACCTTCTCGTTTCTTTTCTGTTTTTGAAGGCTTCAAATCTGAAAAATATTGTCAAGAACACATATATCAAACGCTTATTCAAGCTCACATAAAAATTTGCTCATTTCAACATTCCATCTTCAACTAAAACGACGTCAAACTTTGTTGTAATCTTCTTCCGTTTGAAAGCTGAAATCTCGAGTCAATCAAGCTCTTCTCTAATCTGGAATTGAAGTACTACAATCTATAGAATCAAAAAAGAACTCAAATTAAGTTCAGCTCAACACAAGGATTCAAAACGACTTCAAATCATAAGCTAACGGCATAACGACTGACAATCGGTAATCGAAACTATATCAAACTCATAACCAACATCATATAAAACTCATAGCCACCATATACCAGCAAGATATAATCAAATCTCAGCATACTCAGAGCACATATATTTTGAACACATGCTGGAAAATCATATCAAATACAAACGACGCTCGTTCTTCGATCCGGTTTCGAACATACAACACTTACAAACTCTAGAACATAAATAAAGCATCAAAATCTGATTTCTCCAACATTAATATTTCGAAACATGTTAGAAATATCAAAAAGCTTACACCAAATCATAGCCCTTGATGAGAGGGTCGCAACGATATGTTCGGAATTAAAATCGGATAACCGGATCAAAGATATCAAGGTTTAAAAATGAAATCTCAAGGAGGAAAGCTGAAGTCTCGATTCTTGGCTACCAAAAATCTGAAGAAAGTGATGAATAAACATGCATATACACGTACACTTCTATACACAAGCCATGTGTCCTTTACTCAAAATTTCATAAGTGCAATTTGTCCCCTCAAACTTCACTATTTGTAATTCAATCCTTGGCCCTTATTTTAATTCAATTTCAATCCTAAATAATTTAAGAATATAAGAATTTAAATCTAAACTCTAAAAATTCTCAAATTAAATATACTCGGATTAAAATTAAATAATCTCGGATTAAGTCAAATAATCTCGGGCCTTACAATTCTCCCCCTCTAAAACATGATTTCTCCCTCGAAATTGCATGCAATCTGGTACACATAAGATAAGGAAATAATCAAATTACTGAATAAGGCTCACATCAGTGAAATAGAAGAGGAAATCCAAGTCTCATTTCGTCTTTAGTCTCCCATTTCGCTTCTTCAACTCCATGTCGACTCCATTGAACCTTGACTAACTGTATTGTTTTGTTTCTGAGTTGTTTCTCTTTGTGATCAAGGATCAGAATAGGTTGTTCAAAGTAACTCAGAGTTTCATCAAGTTCAGCTTCATCAGGCTGGAGTATATGAGAAACATCAGGCTGATACTTTCGGAGCATAGAAACATGAAACACATCATGTATTCCAGATAAAGACGGAGGTAATGCAAGTCTATAGGCAAGATCGCCTATCTTCTCGAGAATCTCGTAAGGACCTATGAATCATGGAGACAGTTTTCCTCGCTTGCCACATCTGACTGTGCCTCTGAATGGAGAAATCTTCAAGAACACTCTGTCTCCCTGTTCAAAACTCAAAGGCTTGCGTCGAACATTGGCATACTTCGCTTGTTGATCTTGGGTCGTCTTCATTCTCTTTTGAATCATTTTCACTTTTTCAGTCATCTCTCGGATCATATCCGGTCCATTATCAGGTATCTCTGAGATATCATCCCATTATAGAGGAGATCTGCACTTATTACCATACAAAGCTTCAAATGGAGTCATCTTGATACTCGTCTGATAACTATTATTGTACGAGAACTCCACAAGTGGTAACGAATCTTGCCAATTAATGTTAAAATGTAACACTATAGATCTCAACATATCCTCAAGTGTCTGAATAGTTTGTTCTGACTGTCCGTCAGTCTGAGGATGATAGGCAGTACTCAAGTGCAAACGAGTACCTAGAGCTTGTTGCAGATTGTGCCAAAAGTGAGATGTGAATCGAGAATCTCGATTAGATACAATAGAATTAGGCACACCGTGCAATCTTAACACTTCTTTGACGTATATTTCTGCCATCTGATCATGTCGATAAGTCATCTTATACGGAATGAAACAAGCGGATTTCGTCAATCTATCAATAATCACCCAAATAGCATCGCAACCTCTGGATAAACGCGGTAATCTCGTCACAAAATCCATGGAAATGTGATCCCACTTCCATTCAGGAATAGACAAGCTGTGCAGTAAACCACCTGGTTTCTTTCTTTCTGCTTTCACCTGCTGGCAATTCAGACAACGAGACACATATTTGGTGACAACAGACTTCATCTATTTCCACCAATACTGCTTCTTCAAGTCATTGTACATTTTCCTACCACCAGGATGAATACTGAATCTACTGTTGTGGGCTTCTTTCAATATCTCCTGTCTCAAATAAGAAACATCGGGAACAAAAATTCTGTTATTCACATATAACATATCATCAGTACTAACCTGATATTCTGATCGATGCCCTGATCTGACCATTCTGATCATATTTCTGTGCTTTTCTGATTCGAATCTACAACTCAGGCTCAGCTTGAATAGCACAAACATGAATAGGCTTCACATCTATTTTGAATACTAATCCAGAAGTACAACAATCATCTATCAAATGAGAAACACTGATAGTAGATAAAGATAGGGAACATATCTTTCGCTCAATGCATCAGCCGCTGCATTGGATTTCCCTGGATAGTATTTGATTTCGCAATCAAAATCCTTCAATAAATCAAGCCATCTTCGTTGCCTCATGTTCAATTCAGACTGCGAAAACAGATATTTCAAGATTTTATGGTCAGAATAAATTTCAAATTTGTCACCGTACAAATAATATCGCCACATCTTCAATGCAAAGACAATGGCTGCAAATTCAAGATCATGAATTGGGTATCGAGTCTCATGCAGCTTCAACTGTCTTGAGGCATAAGCAAAGACATGTCCTCGTTGCATAAGAAAACATCCCAATCCCCTGTGAGAAGCATCACGCCCATAAACACAAGATTCAGATCTATCGTCTGATCTGATCTGCTCCAACTTATCTGGATTCTTATCTCTTGCTCTGTATCTTCGAGTTGATATGTTACCGCCAAGTTGATCTGGCTCCTTTTGCGTCTATTGATCTGCTTTGCTCAGTTCTTCTGTTCTTCCTTCTTTTTCTCGACTGATCTGCTTTCTTCTTTAATTAAGATGCCAGAGAGAATCTTCATTCCCCCTTAATCTGTTGCGTTTCTCTCCAGATTTTTTGTTGTGTGATGTGTTCTTGTGATCTTCAAAATCTCTTTTAGATGAAATCCCATCGAGCTTTTATTTTTCACAGTTCTTCATCTAGTCTCCAAGATTGGTGCGGACTCGCATGCTCTTCGTAGCAACAGCGCTATCGCGCTTTGGAGGAGCGCTACTGAAGCGCTATAGCGCTTTGGAGGAGCGATAGGAGCACTATCACGCTTCTAAGGGGCGCTAGTAGCGCTATCGCGCTATTGAGGGGCGCTATCGCGCTAGCAAGGGGCGCTACTTTCTTGTTCTGCTGAGCGACAATTTTCAAAAAATCATATCTCACAATCTAGCTGTCGGATCAAGCTGAAATTTGGACAGCAGCTTATAAACATCTTAAACTTTATTATGAACGGTGGAGATTGGATATTGTTTTCTCTAACATCCTCTGTAATTTTTTGAAACTTGCTATACTGTAATTCCTTTCTCAATTCTTCTCAGTACTTGTCACCTGCAAATACAAATAAAAATATGCTATGGTACCCATATCTTATGTGGGTCCTCGATGGATTAGTCCTTTAGGAACCCAAACTTTGATTAATCTAACAGATCGATCATTGAAAGTGTCCCATAAAGTTTGTATATTGTGTCGTGTGTGCTGGTGATATGTATGTGAATGATAAATATGATAGGCATTGTGTCGTTTGTGCATTGGATATGTCTGTCTAGATTGATTGTACAAGTTAGGTCTCCAATATCTCTTTTGAACGGATCTATTTTTTAAATAGGGGGGTCTATGTTTTACCTTCATAGAGTCTTGTCTTGCTTGACCATATCCAGACCGAACTAGTCTTTTCTTGATCCAGCTTGAGTTAGAACTCTCTGGTTCCACATATCCCAATCCTCGATTGTAAAGAGTTTTTGGTTGAGATATAGGTGAACTGACATGATTATCAGGTTCTATATTTTCATATATCGTGCTGGACTTGACAAATTTCACATAATTTGAAGTGTTCTTGTCCAGACAGGATTGAGTACTTTTCTCAATTGATCTGCAGTCCTTGTCATCAAAGCCGAGACCTGTCTTGTCTCCAAAAGACTTTTGTGACTCTTGCATCTCAGTCAACAAAACAGAGGTTTTATTCCATGTGGTTATCAGTTCAGTAAGTTTTAAGTTTTCTGACTTTAACTGCTGACTTTCCACTAGTAGCTTATCATTTTCAGTCTTAAGCTTGGCAATCTCTGCTTCTAGACTGATTTTCTCAACTGATGTTTCCCAATTGGGTTCAGTTGAGCAGTCCGACAGATCATTTTGCTTGGTCTTAACTTCCTCAAATTCTAAGCACAGTCGTTGATACTCATTACTCATGTCATGTAATGCATTTGCTAAATCTTCTCGTGTAAATTCATCTGAGTTGAAATCAAATACCTGTTCACTGGAAAAGAGTTGATCTGATGATTGATTGCATATAGATGGTTGGTCACTTTTGGCCATGAGGCAGCTATCTTCATCTTTGTCATCAGAACTTGATGTGCTCACTGAACAACAAGATTCTTCAATAAAAGCGATTGGTTCAGTTGAGCAACGTTCGAGAAAGTCAGATGAATGAATTGGTTGACTTGTGCTCTTTTCATCATTTGATCTGGAACTATCTGAGCAGCAGAGTTCTTTAAGATCTTCAATCATTGGACTCCTGATCTGCTCAGCCTCCTCATCTGTTCCAAGCTTGATTAACTGCTGCCAAAGATACTTAGCAGTGGAGCATGCCTCAATAGTTTTGGCAGTGCAGTTGTCCATAGTGGTGTACCAGAAGCTTTTAGCAATATCACTGAATGCGGCCATTTGAATATGTTCAGAGACGAGAAAGAACCTCGCTCTGATACCACTTGTTAGGATCAAAAAATGCCTTTCTTAGTTATATGGAGTTCAGATGGGTTAGTAAATGAACTCTTGTCTTTCTCGTGTGTCTATGTTAATCAATCAGTGCGGAAGAGATTGACTAACAGATCGAACACAGATCAAATGGCTTGGTTGAATTCGTGAGGTGAGTGAATGTGTTTGACAGATAAGAAATAACACAAAGACTTGTTTCTGGATGTTCGGAGCTCAATCTCCTACGTCACCCCTTCTTCCACCTCGGAAGGATTCACTCTCTTCTAGAAGACTTTGATCTTATACAAGCAATTTGCACAGATCCGATCCAAGATTGGACTTACACTGCTGCCTAATCTCAGAACTCCTAGACACTCAAGAACACAGCCCTCGACTGATCCTTGTTACAAAGATAGTGTTTTGACAGACCACTCAATTGATATGGTACAATTTTACAACTGAATAAACTCAGCACAAAATGATCCTTACTTGATCTGATATGACACTGAGTGTGTGCTTCAATTGCTCTGCTTCAACTGCTCTTGAAGCTTTTAACTTGATCATGTATTCTTGTATTTATATCAATCTCAATATCTTGGCTCTCCTTCTTGTGTTTTTATTTCTGAGTATTTATAGCCTTCAGAATATAGCTGTTAAGCTGCCGACAGGTGATCTGAATGAGCCGCCAACGTATCTCCTTAAATGACTCTCAAATCTTGACTTTCTGGTTCTTTGTTGGCAACGTTCAAATCTTCATTTATTGCCTTTGTCTTTTAGCACAAAAGCTCCTTGATTGTTGAGATCTTCAATTGATCTGATCCTTGCTTCTTCTGCTTCTGCTTCTTCAATTGATCTGCCTTAGGTAAGTTTTCAAACACCGAAACTTAGATCTTGAATTCCTAACACCCTTGTTATATTTCGAAATGCTTGAGAATTTTGACATGTAAGGTTCGTTATTTTCCAGATTTTCAGCAAGGCATTATGTAAATATCGAAATATGAACATGTATGAAGTTTAAAGTGTTTTATGGTGAATTTGTGATATGAAACATGAGGGGTTTTGGTTCATATTACTTTGTTTGAAAATTTCAGAAGTGATTCATGCCCTAAATTCGAATTTTATATGGTGTTAGGGCTGAGATTGATGTGTGTTATGAGTATTTCATTGATTGCCATTTGACTTCATTGGTTGTTCAAGAGTTTAATGCATTTTGGTGCATGTTCATGCTTATTTTCGAAATGTGGGTTGAAGCGTGGCTAAGGGCTGCCTAGGTGCTTGTGTTAAGTCCCAAGAGATGTTATTAGGTGTGTTTGGTGGGTTGGAAAGAGGTAGAGTTAGGGGAAAGAGGCATAGAGTTGGATTATTGAAGTAGAGGTGAAGTAGAGTGATGGATGCATTGTGTAAGGGCTACTGAATTCTGGGCAGGGGAGTCACCATTTCCGGTCTGGTTGTGTATTGGGCTGGTCCTAGGTCAAGATTAAGACGTTGTGGTCACGTCGGTATAAATTGGGATCAATTCGGTTAAGATTTAGATAGGTTAAGGGTAATGTAAGTTGAAGGGTCGGAGCAGAAATTTTAAGAGCAAAGTGTGAGCTGTTGAGTGATTGAATAAACTGAACGTGTTGAGCAACAATGGATGGGTGAGGCCTGGTCCTAAGTCAAATTTAGGATGTGGTGGTCACGTCGGTTTATTTTGGAAGCGAATCGAGTTAGTATTGTTCAAGTTAGGAATTTCTCAAATTGAGTTGTCTAGTGCAGAATTTTTGACAAGTTTGAGGGCTGTCCGGAAATCCTTTTTGATCGGGTTGATTGGGTGGTCTTTGGAGGCCATAACCTGTTCCATGGGTTAGTTGGAAGTGTTTAGAGAGTGTCGGTTCAAGTAGGATTGATTTTGGTTAAGGTAAGATCGAGTTAAGGGCTTTTCCGTTTGATTGCTCGGGTTATGCCTTGTTTGTGAGAGTTAGAGCTAAAGTTGGGTAATTCACCTAGGGGAAGCCACTCACTCACTTAATACCCACATTTTTGAGTTGAGTTTCATTTCCTAAAGTTGCATACTCGTGTGTTTGTGTCTCGTCTTTGAGCCGAGCAAATGTTTACAAAGGAAGTCGCTTCTATTCATGCATGCTAAGTATTTTGGAGTCGAGTCAAAGAAGGAAAAAAAATATTTTTGAACAAAGTGAGTTGATTGTGAGAAGACAGGGCAATGTGTGTTGGGGGATGCCTCACTCACTTGCCAAAACAGACAGGTAGTACAAGATCAGGAGACATCCCGGGATCCCTACCAAAACAGACGGGTAGTGTGAGATCGAGAGAAATCTCGGGATCCCTACCAAAACAAACGGGTAGTGTGAGATTGGGAGAAATCTCGGGATCCCTACCAAATAAAAGTAAAAACAGGCAATGTTGCGTCGGGAGAAATCTCGGCGTCTTGCCGGCATAGTATACTGCAGCCATTGATCGATCAAAAACTGAGGGTCACAATTCAAGGATCTAAATTCACAGTTACAGTTTCAGTTTCAGTTCAGAATTGATTTGACTCGTCTTAATTTAAATTCAGTTTCAGTCATGAACGAGGTTCAGTTAAGTTAAGAAGGTTCCAAGTTTCAAAGTGTGAGTTTCATTGTGTGAGTTCATTTCATACAGTTAGTCTCATTCTCTTTTATCATACATCTTTTCAGTTTAAGTTTCAAAGTATTATATGTACAGTAATTTAAGTATTGCCACAGGTATTTTTAACCCTTGTTTTTTCACTGCCTATACTTGTTGAGTCATTAGACTCACTATGCTCGCTTGGTGCAGGTTAAATTATCGTTGAGATCGAGGGGCAGGACCATCGAATGGACTGCAATGCGGGCACAGCATCCCTTCGACCTATGCTAGACTTCCGCAACAGTTTACTTTAATGCTTTAAAGCCTTCCATTTTTGTTGATTTGATAAATGTAACCTTAAGGATTTATATAATAATTTGTGGGAATGTAAAGTCAAAATGTTGAACTTTTGGATGCTGTATTTTCGAAAGATTATGATTATCGATTTGCTTTTCTTTTTCTTTTTTTGAGTCTATTCTATTTTTGAATTGCTGAGTGCGACATGTTGGTTTTAAGTATTTTCAATTAAGTCATGGCAAAATTTTTATAAATCAGTATTTTTTTTTATTTAATTTAGTTTAGAAGTGAGGGTCGTTTCACACTACAAGAAAAATGCAAAAAGACAACGGATTTTATTCGTTGTCGTAGGGGGTGAAAAACTGTTGTAACTGATGGTGTTGTTAAAACTGCACCCCTACGGCAACGGATTTTATCCGTTGTCGTTGCCCTCAAAGACAACGAATGAAATCCGTTGGCATTGATAGCTACGACAACGAATAAAATCCGTTGTTTTAGGCATAAATCCGTTGTCTTTGAGGGAAACGAAAACGGATTTTATCTGTTGTCGTAGGGGCGTAGTTTTGACAGCACCATTAATTACAACAGTTTTTCAATTCCTACGACAACGGATAAAATCCGTTGTCTTTTTCTATATAAAAAACAAAAAAAATAAATATTTTTATATATAATTCAATATTATAAACAAACCAAAATTTAAAATTTCATAAATAAAATTTAATATACATTTTTTTAGTATTACAAATACTCGAAATTAAAATTCTAATTTAATGCACACTACAAAAAAATATCAACTTCGTGCAATTGCCTCTGATAGCCTTATTAGTGCCTCCAGTTGCCTCACGATCATCCGATACCCAACTCTACTACTAAGAGCCGCATAACCTCTGCGAAGTGAGGCATAGGATTCCACACGCATTGTCTAGCTTCAGGGGTTAGCTGCATGATAATATAACATGACATGTTGGCATAAACTTATCTCGAATTTGAAAATTACATTTCTTATTAAGGCGATCTTATTCTCACTGAAGCACGATTTGTCCATGCTCATAACTAGGATGCCAAAAAACCATATATCTAGTCCACTTTTCAAGCCACTTACAATTTTTATTTGTTTTCCCGATATTGTTGAGCACAAGCACAAGCTGAGCGCTAACACGCTCTAACAAACTTTCATGCTTGAATTATTTAATTCAAATTTACTAATAAAATGTAAATGATACTACTTTCATTGAGAAGGAATAACATTTTTCGGTAGTGATGGTTCAAATTTTAGTTTCTACTTTCATTGTACTTGGCCTTTATCAAGATTACTTCTACTTTTTATCTGCACATCTTAAACTAAATTTTACTGAACATTTGATTAGTCATCTCCAGCTGGCCAACCACTGACTAGCCTCTCCTGGATCCACCCTCCTCGTCCAATCGCAAACCTGCCCCATGGAATAGGGTGTCCAGAAAATACAGAGTACGAGACGTGAGCATAAAACGCTCAGTACGAGAGTATGAGTATACATGCATGCAAAGTGAACTCCCTATAGACTCGAGGTCAAGGATCAGATAACAGAGACAGACCGGGCCCTGGTATGTAGCACGCTGTGCCGTCTCTTCAGGAGGTGGCTCCCATACCGAGATAACCGTGGATACGCCGGACCCAAATCGATGGAAGTCCATCCACTAACAGGATAGGGTACAACCCTACTAACAGACATCTCGAAAGAGATACAGCAAGATGCAAATGAATGCAGCATAATATCATGGCATATAAATCATGCAGTCACATAATACATGCATACTCAGTCAGGATATCTCGAACAGTACTTTCGTACCTCAAAACAGTGCAAGCTCTACCAACTCTAGGTCCATGCCTATAGTCTGCTCTACACTGCCAAATGATACTACTATCATTAAAGTGCTCTAAAAGCCTTAACTAAGCTATTGCATACTCCTAAATATTTATAGGAAGAAAAAGCTATACCTTCGTCCGTCGTTAGCCCTTTGATGTCGATGCCTCCAGAACTTGGGCACAACTCCGCTACGACTACCGAACGCCTCGCCGACCTCCGGACCAAGCCTAAGAAGACTAGAATAGCTCCAAAAGGACTAGAATGGAAAGGAGAACTCGGAATTGGCAAATGAAAGTGAAGCCTCGGCCTTCTATTTATAGACAACGATCGGAACTTTCGATCCTTGATCGGAACGTCCGAACCTTAATCGGAACGTCCGATCCTGCCATCGGAGCTTCCGAAGATCCTGATCTGCCACGTGTCAAAATATCACTTGTTGACTCCGGATAGGGGTAATCGGAGCTTCCGGTCCTGATCGGAGCTTCCGATCTAGCCAATCGTCATGGATGACGTAATATCGATCGGAGCTTCCGATCCTGTTTGGAGCTTCCGATCCTGATCGGAGCTTTCGAACTCACCTTCGGAGCTTCCGAACTCACCTTCGGAGCTTCCGAACTCTACCCAAGTAATTATGATTAAATCCTTAATTACTGATTTTTGTTACGGGCTACTACACATAAGAATATTAGTTTCCCCATCCTTGCAACTAAAGAAACTTAATGGTGATGTAATGAAAAGAAATGTGTTTGAAAATGGTTCTAAAATGTAAAGATATTGAAAAATGCAATATTTTCGACTACTAAAAAAACTGTTACCACAATTGGTTCCGAGAACATAAAGCTTTTCCAAATTCAAATAACGCTCCACCGATCTCAGTGCTGCACTTTAACAAATTACACTGCATTAAAATAGTACAAGTCAAGACAAAGAAATTAATTGAAAAAAGTGCATGACACATTTTAAGATGGAAATACCTTGAACTTGGCAGCCAACACCACAAAACAAAAGACCTCTCACACCTGCTGCCTGAGAGGGGAAAAAGAAATTGGTTACTCGGTCCACCTCAGAGAAGTAGGCTTCACCACAAATATATTAATACAGGGACAAAAGCTTCATTAAAATACTCTTCCTTTAATGAAAAAGAATCCTCAGGTTTATACATACATAACCTCAGGCTTATATTATCAAACATAAATTACATACAAACTAGTTAACAAAAGGGAAGTGTAAGAAAGAACCTCGACTAATGCCAAAGTATTAAGATTAGGCGATAATGTTGGCTTAACACCTTTTGCAGCAAGAACTTCCTCTGGAGTCCTAATTTCAACACATGATTAGGTTCAAAAAAGATGTCAGTCATTTGAATGTATAAAAAATAATCATGTAATCAATGGAACAAAATTAATATGTTTAACCAGATCGACATCCTCTATTTATTGGATAATTTTTAAAACAACAGCCAATTTAACACTAAGGAAATCCCACACAAAATTAAAAGTTATATTTTGCATTATACTCGGGGATTATGCGCAAGAAAAATGGCCTACATTTCTGGAATCATAATATCTTTTGCGCAAAAGAAAAAGTTGAACAGAAATTTTAATCCAAAAATGGAACCTGCGAGCTTGGAGATGGAAGCACAGAGCAAGGAGGGGCAAGAATACATGACGTATCCAGCAACGTCACCTCCAATTTCCGAGTAAAGCAGGCCACAAATTAACTCCAACTCATTCAAAACCTCAGATTAACTCCAACTCTTTCAAACTTAAACAAGATTAGTACAAGAATAAAGAAAAAGAACGCTACAAAAGCAAGAAAACTTATTAGAACACCGTTGCTCAACTTCTCGCAGGCCTCGTCGAAGCTGCGCTGCGAGGTTCCTATGAGTTTCATTAATTTTTGAGCGATCAATGGGGATATTTCTTGCTAGAGGATTTTTCGAAACAAGAAAGAGAGATTTTTAGTAATTTGCAACCACAGCAGCAACACGATCTATGGAAACCTTGGCACATTCTAGTTCACGATATAGCAGAAGAAGGCCTCTCTGTAAATGTAAATAATGGCCAGGGAAGGTGACCTTTATCCCAACCGGAAAGCCCACAACGCAGCAAAAATTATGGGTAAGAATAGGGCTTGCCTCAAGCTCTAACTTACGCTTAAATCGAGCCTCCGTCTGGAAAATGTTTGGGATTGAGAGAGTGACCGAAAATCTTCCATCATCGATCCTTATTCTGCAACATCTCTCGATCTGAAATCGGCTAGAGTGCTATGGCGGCTAGGGTTTGGTAATTGATGGTGAGAGCGATGAGGAGAGAAATGAGAGATGAAAAGAGAAAGAGAATGAAAGTGTATTTCGATCTCTTTAAGTTATAAGTATTATAACATATTTAAAAAAAATTAATTTTATTAATATATAAAATAATAATACAACAACGGTTTTTTAGAATCCGTTGTCGTAGGGCCATAAAAACGCGCTCAAAGACAACGGATTTTAAAATCCGTTGTCGTATGCCATAAAAAAGCGCTAATAGACAAAGGATTTTAAAATCCGTTGTCGTAGGTCATAATCTGTTGTCGTTCTTTAACAAAATAAGGCAAATGACAACGGATTTTAATAAATCCGTTGTGAAATCTCATGAGACAACGGTTTTTTCACAAAACCGTTGTCGTTTAGACGTTGTTGTACATAAAATTTTTTGTAGTGTCAGTATGGTTGGTTTTAAGTCTCACAAGATTGTGGACAAGTTATTTAATGTATATGCTTTGAAATGATGTAAATTAAATCGAGTTTGTGGCGTTTGAATGGAAGTTTTTGTGTGAATGGATGAAAGGAGTGGAGGGGCTGCCCATGGGGTGTTCATGAGATTAAACATGTGTTTTTGAATGAGTTTTGGGTGGATTATAGGGATGGTTATTTGGAATTTTTGTTGGACTGTCGGTTGGTGTAGTTTGAGGGCATCGGGCGAGCGTTTTGAAGCAAATGATTGAATGAGGTAGCGCTGGGCAAGCGACTAGCTCAAGAACCATTTTCTGGTCATTTAGGGACCCTTAGAGGATGCTTGAGTGAGTTTTTGAGGTGTTGGGTTATAAGGAACGAGTTCGGAAAGCCTTAGCGTTAAGGGCACCAAAGCTGAAAATTTTCACCTACGCGTTCAACCTCTAAAATTCAGTTCTGATGGGTACCTTATCAAGGCTTGGGCAGGGGATACCCCTGATGTTCTAAGTGTGTGTGATGTTAGGGTCGTGTCGGTGTGAATTGGGCTTATTTTGGTTAAGAATCGAGTAGGATACGTGCATTTTAAGTTAGACGTGCGTGAGCAGATTTTTCTAACAACTATGGGCTGTCTGGGAATTTAAATCGTTTGGGTTGTGCGATCTGCCATTAAAGGTTGACTACTGATCCTAGGTGTATTTTAAGATGTTTTTGAGGTGTCGGTTTAAACGGAAAGCCTTTTGAATTAAAATAGGATGAGTTATGGATCATACGGGTTAACCGCTCGAGATAGACCCTTTTTGGGCGTAAACTTAAGTGTAAGTAGAAAGCCCTTAAGATGTGGGGGTTCAACTACACTCCAATCATCTATATATTTTATTTTCACACTATGTTTTGAGTTCATGTCATCTAAATTATTCAACGCCATTTATTCATGTGTGTGACTTCAAAGTTAATTAAAAATCTAGTCCCGGAGTCTTATATTAAAGAATGGGGGAAATTGCATATATCACCCTTGTGAAATCTCGGGTTTGCTGATAACCCCCTATGAAATTTTTTTAAGCTAATAACCCCCTGTGATTCTAGATTTATAGCATGCACACCCCTTTTGATTAAAAAATGACGAAAATACCCTTGGCTTTTATGAACTCTTTAATTTATCATTTATTTTATGTAGGGGTATTTTCATCATTTTTTAGCTGAAAAGGGTGTAGATGCTACAAATCTAGAATCACAGGGGGTTATTAGCTTAAAAAAATTTCATAGGGGGTTATTAGCAAATCCGAGATTTCACAAGGGTGATATATGCAATTTTCCCTTAAAGAATGCTTATGAAGGTAAAAGTTGAAATGAGAAAATGTTAAATGAAAGGAAAGTTAAAGAATGAAGTGAGTTGGTTGTGACTTGGACGTGCAATGATGGGTCGGGGGATGCCCTAGTTCACTTGCCAAATGATGTGTAGTACGAGGTCGAGAGACATCTCGATTTTCCTACCAAATGGACGTGTAGTACGAGGTCGGGAGAAATCTCGATTTCCATACCAAATGGACTTGTAGTACGAGGTCGGGAGCAATCTTGATTTCCCTACCAATTAAAGGGAAATGTGGGGTCCGAAGAAATCTTGGCTTCCTTGCCGGCATTGTATACTTTACCCATTGATCGATCAAAATCATAGTCACAATCGAGGATCTAATTTCAAAAGTAAGTATAAAGGATAACTGACTCATGAATGTTGTTTTTCATCGCATATTGCTATTGTTCCTACTTCGGGCATGCTATGACGCTCTCCCTTTGTGTGAATTTCATTGTATTCTTAGTACTACTTTTAGTACGGTGCATTATTTTGAACCCTTGCTGTATTATTTTAATCTTGCTGGGCTTTTAGGCTCACTACTATGCTTGGTGCTGGTTGTAATTTGTTGAGATCGAGGGGCATGACTCTCGAGCGGACTGCAATGCGGGCACGGCACATCCCTCCGACCTATGTTATTCTTCCGCATAAGTTTATTCTAACTTAAATGTTATGAAATATTTATCTTGTTTATTTGGAAAATGTAAATGAAATGATTTTTAAGATTTGTTTCTTGGTCTGTAAGGATTAAATTGGAATATTTTAATGTTTGAGATGTTGAACCCTTTTCCCCTAGTTTCTCTTTCATTTACTCTGGTCTAGTTTATCTGTAATGTTGGGTGCTTTTGTTGTTTGTTGTCTGTCTCAGATGGGTTTTAAAAAAAAAGTTGGGTCATGCCGAAATTTTTGAATAATCCGCATTTTTATTTAAGTTTATTTAATGTAGAAGTTTAGGGTCGTTTCAAAATGCTAGGCCAAAGCCGAATGACCTGTCGAGGTAGACACAGATAACACTATGTCTAAAGATACGCACGACAATCTATGGTGCTTAACGAATTTTTCCGAAATGAATGAATGCGATGCACCAGTATCTATGAGAATGAAAGAAGGAATTCTTCATAAAATTAATGTACCTGCGATAACCTCCTCATTATCTTTCTGAACCCGATCTTGGCTTAGTGCAAATACTTGTCTGGGAATACGTGGCCTATGGTTGGTTCTCCCAACCGACTGTCCAGAGGACCTCTGTGGAACCAATGCTTGAGAACCCGAGCCAGATGCTGATCCTCCAACTGACTGAGGACAATCTCTCTTCATGTGACTCATCTCTCCACAACCGAAACAAGCACATCCTACTCCAAGGCACCTATCGGTAGGATGACGTCCTCCACACTTCTCGTACTGACCATTCTTCTTCCTAAAGTGGAATATACCTCTTCCGGAACTTGAGCCTGATCCTGAAGATGACGACGCACCAGGCTTCTTGAAAGACTGGGCCTTAGGCCCCAAAGAGTTACTTATTCGCAAGGAAGAAAAATTCCTTCTATGCTTGATGTTGTCCTTTGATTGACGACAACGGTTCACCAAAACTTTGTACGACGTTGGGTCATCATTGACAGCTACTCGGTCATGTATCTCGGGGTTAAGACCCTGTAGAAAAAGATCATACTTGGCTTCTGAGCTAGTGGAAACATACGGGCAATACGGCTACAACTCAAAGAAATTCTGCTGATACTCATCTATTGTCATTTTTCCCTGCTTTATGTTCATCAGCACATTTTTCTTTTCCTGGCGAAGTGCTGGAGGAAAGTACAGTACTCTGAATGCTGTACGAAATTCTGCCCAAGTGGCCACGCCTCTTTCGAATGTAAAGGGTGTAGATGTGGACCTCTACCATTTGCGGGCACTCCCTTCCATAAGAAAGTTAACGGCCTGCATCTTCTTCTCATCTATGCAGTTGTACACCTAGAAGCAGTTTTCCATCCTCTCTAACCAGTTCTCCATGACCTCTCAAGTTTCGCCACCATCCAATGGCTTAGGATCCATTTGCACAAACCTACTCAAGTCGAAGCGGTGCCTATCATCCCTGTGGTGACAGGGTCTTCGAGGATGCTCCCTCTCCTCATCGTCTCCCCAGTGTCCGACACTCCCATGGCTCCCATCTCCACGTTCTGCCATCTACGAAAGTAACATAATTTAATTCTCAAGACGGTTTACCTAGATCCCAAATATCAATGCATGCTCTAATACCCAAAATTTAGTGACCCATTCCAGAATCATTAACTAATCAAAGCTTAAGAATGCGATAAATATATTAAAGCAATAATCAAATAAACAGCGAAAACTTAAAATGGTACAACTAAAACTACCAGAAAGAATACAACCGACCCTAAAGACAATAAGATAAATGTTATACAACCCCATAGAAATATCAGTACTAAAATCCTCTATTAGAAAACCTAGTACAGTAAAAATCCATTCATGTTGTAGATCAATGACCACTACCTCCCGGTATGTCCAACCTGAGCCTTGCCCCATGGAATGGGGTGTCCAGAACCAAAAACCAAAAACACGAGCTAAAAATGCTCAGTACGAAAGTATGAGTATACACATGCTATGAATGCTAAATGAAAATGAACGGGTACAAAAAACCTATCATGGTAGAAACTCTTGCTCAACAAATGGCGCCATGGCATGTAGCACATTGGGCCATCGCATCAAGAGGTACTCCCATAACATAAAAAATAAGTTGAATACCCGGTCCCAAATCCATGGCATCCATCCACAAAAACCTCGGGGCTGAGCAACCCCACTACAGGTAATATAGAGGTGTAGGGACAACGTGATAATGCATGCAGCATAATAATCGTGATATAGTAAATGCACATAAGCCATGCCATATAAACCATTCAAACATAGAACATGCATACTCAACCAAGATATCTAGGATAATACGTTCGTACCTCTATCATGCAATCCAAGCAACCTCGAAAATACCGGCTCTCTAATCCAAGCCTATAAGCAGATAATCATCATATCACTTATTGCCAACTAAAAGCCTTAACTACACTAATAGCTACTCGCAAAATCTAAATAGAGTCTAGACTTATATTTGCGTCCGTCGTTAACCCTTTGATGGAAATGGCCTCAAAACTTAGGCATAACTCCGCTACGATCCTTGTAGCTCCTTGTTATCATCTGGACTCCGAAACAACACTTAGAAAGCCTAAAAACCCACAAGAAATCAAAAGAGATAAATGAGCAAGGAGGAATGAGCTCTCGGCCCTTATATATATGAAACGACCCTCTAACCTCTAATATTTAAAAGATATTAAAATAATGCGGAATTTTTCATAAATTTGGGCATGACCTATCTACAACTCTTAAAATCCACTTATCTCAAAAAACACACCAATGATGCAAACAAACGAGACAGAAATGAGAAACGAGAAACGAGCATGAAATAATGAAAGTGGTTCAAAATCACAAACATAAAAGTTTAACAATCGAATAGTTTAACATGCCAACAAAACTGATCTAGAAGTTCTTAAATTTTACATCTAACCAATATACAAAATAAAATACATCAAAACTATACGTTTAAATAACATCTATGGAAGACTAGTGATAAGTGCATTTTTATGCTCTTAATTTGCTTATAATTTTACTTGACTTTTGCGATTTATTGGGAGATATTGCGTGAGTTTTTTGTTGTTTTTATGATTGTAGGAAAGAATGGAATTTTAAGTGTTTAAGTGGAAATGAGCAAAAAAGAAAGGAAAAAGACTGAAAATCAAGAGTTGAAAAAATAAGAAAAAGGCTCAAATTCGAAGGTAGTGCACGCCCGCACATTTCAGAGGAGCGCCCGCGCCGTTTGATGAAAAATTGGTGAGAAAATGCGAGAGCGATGTGTGCCCGCATAGTTCATATGCATGCCCGCGCTATCCGAGAAGATTTTGAGAATGAATCAACGCACATACTGCGCGCTCACGCATTTCTTTGGCACGCCCGCGCCGTCGCGTGATGCAAAATTTTAGTGTCCAAGTTTTTATGAAAACTTTTGGGATTTTCTTAGGCTTATCTTGGACGATCTTTAGGGCATATATAAGGGAATTTTATGGAGAAATTAGGGAGAGCCGCCACATAACATATCAAACGCTTGTGAGATCAACTTTGTGAGATTTTTGGAGATCAATCGGGATCGTGATTTGGAGATCAACTTGGAATGAAGAAGGAGGTTTCTCAACCGGACACGGAAGAGAGACTACGGCTTCGTTATTCTATCTTTAATTCTCTTTTGATTGTTGAATTATGTTTGGATTACTGGCCATAAATTTATTTGTCAAATTTATTTGGAATCCGGCACTCGGGAGAGGGGATATTGAATAGGACCGATAGAAATAACACTGTTAATTGTTTATATATCTCGGGAGAGCATATAACTTTAATGGAGCCTTGGAAAGAACATTGTTTTACACATATCACTACAATTAGATTCTTAATAGGGATATTGGAATTAAACTATAGTTGATACACTCTATTTGTTGCTCGGGAGAGGAAAATAGAATAACCTAAGTGTTCTTGGCTATTAATTGAATGAAATTCACGAAAATAAGTTAATTAGGAGTGATTGTTGTTGAAACCAGGTGAAATATAAACCTCTACACCATTTTTTCTCTCATTGATAATTTCTGAAAATTGTGTGCGTGTTAGCTAAAATTCATTACTTATTTAATTTTTTGGCAAATATCTCTAATTTTGATTTTCTAAATAAAATTAGGACTATTTTAATTACAAATACAAAATATTTTCACATTACTACTCGTGGGATCGACACTCTATTCATTACTATATTAAAACGTGACAATCCTGCTCTTGCGAGCGTAAATTTTGCAACAACTAGCATAGGTCAGAGGGATGTGTCAAGCCCGCATCGCATTCCACTCAAGAGTCATGTCCCTCGATCTCAAAGAAAGTCTAATCTGCACCAAGAAAAGTAGTGAGTCTAAAGACTTAACAAGTATAAAGCATGTAATAACGAAGAATACATAATACATGCACACAACTTTTAAAATAATTGTACTCAAAATACTTTGAAACTTTCCTGGGAAAAATGCTTTAAGTTAAATGTAGACAAGACTTAAACCTTATAAAGAAATCGCATACAATGAACTCACTCAACTTTAACTCAAACTCGCGCTTGAAACTTCCTTTATTCATGTATTTAAGCATAAACTTTCATAAACTTTAACTTTGAACTTTCCTCTGTGAATTTAGATCCTCGATTATGACCCTCTTTGTTTGATCGATCAATGGCTACAGTACTATGCCGGCAAGGACATCGAGATTTCTCCCGACCCCACATTGCCCCTCTATGGCAAGGACACCGAGATTTCTCCCAGACCCACATTGCCCCTCTATGGCAATGACATCGAGATTTCTCCTAGCACCACAATGCCTTTTTGATTTGGTAGGGGAGCCGAGATGTCTCCCGGCCGCACACTACACGTCTGATTTGGCAAGTGAGCCGAGGCATCCCCCGACCGAAATTGCACGTCTATTGTAACAATCAATTCTCCTCATTCAAAATATTTTCTTGCCTCAACTTTAAACTTTTACTTTACTCAACAAGCATAAAGGTCTTGTACTCAACTTGCTTAAAACTTACTCAACTCAAATTAAAATTTCTTTGAAACCAATCACTCAAATAATAAACTTTAGAAGATGAAAACAACCTTTAAATCAAGAAAAAATAATGGTTAAGTGGCTGCCCCTAGGCTAGACTAATCAACCAAAACCCCCCTTTCCCCTCAACCAAGACTCACCATGAGCGTTCAAACCAAAAAAAAACCCATAACTCGTCCTTTCCTTAACCAAATTGACTTCCGATTAAACCGACACCCTCTAAACACCCTAAACTAAACCAAGGACCAGACCCTAACCTCCGGAGTAAGCCCAAGAAGCATTTTCTAATAGGGTTCCCGGACAGCCCTTAAACTCTCCCAAAACTCTACACTAACCACCTTAAATTAATTCCCCTTATAACTTACCCAAAACTTAACCAAATGGTCCCCAAATTAAACCAACACGACCACCACATACTATACTTGAAATATGACCAGGACACCCCTTGTCCAGACCTATTAATCCATCCACCCGAACCGAACTCTAGTGGAAAAACAAAGGGATGTAAAAATATGCACAAGTCCACTACTATCTTAACCCCTTACGAACACTTCACGGAATGAATTTCCCAACTTCCAGCTTACAAACAGACTCTATTAAATCCCCTTAGACAACTTTGAAACCTCGAGCCAAGACCTCACACTTGAATCTAGCTCAAAGTCCCATTCTAGGACGACTTGCCCCAACCAAAAATCCTCTACTACACGGCCTAACTCCAACCCTCAATCCCCTCACCTCCAGCCATTCTAACCAACTCAAACTTCATCCAATACATCAATTAAACTCCAAAACAACATGCCTAGGCAGCCCTTAAGCATTATTCAGACAAATTTCCAGAAATGAGTTAAAGAAACACATAAGACACAAGCTGATACATCAATAAAACTCCAAAACAACATGCCTAGGCAGCCCTTAAGCATTATTCAGCCAAATTTCCATAAATGAGCTCAAGAAACACATAAGACACAAGCTGAAATTTTTGAAATGCACAAGCCCTTTCAAGAATCATTCAACAAACATATCAAAGCTCATTTCAACAACATGAACACACAAACATTTAAAAAACTTGGAATGTACCCTGTTGTTTTGAAAGAAAACGCCTCACCACTGCAATAAAAATCCATATTTTTGAAATAAGTGTGTAGTCCTTCCAAGTCTCAACTCAAAACACAACACATAACTCAATCCAACATCAAATATACATGAAGGTTCAAATTTAACACTTGATACCTACTGATTTTTGAAGAAAAATTTCGAAACCGTTGAACATTAATCACAAAACTCGAAATACATGAAGGGAATTAAATCATACACATAATATTTTTGCTTGGTGGTCAAATAAATAGTTTATACTTGTCTTGAGTCAAGAAATTCAAAAAAAAAGAAGCTGAAACGATTAAGTATGCTTCCTATCTTCCAAAGGTGTAGTCCCGGCCGGTTTGGTGGTCTTGGGCGGCGCGGCGGCGACGTCACTGTTGGGGGAGGTGGTGGCCGAAAGCTTTGAGGGTAATGGGGAGGGTTGTGTGGCAGCTAGGGTTGGGAAAGAAAATGGGTTTCTATCTTTTCTTGAGTTTTAGTGTGTGTAGACATAAGTGTGTGTATAAGTGTGGGTAGGTGTAGCTGTTATTAAAAAGGAATACTACTAAAATTGTTACTTGGGCTAGTGAAAACTACTATCCCTCACACATTATAATTATTAAAAATCATTTTCCTCGAAGTTGCAAGTTGGAAGAAATTAAATAATTAGCATTCGGATTTTAAAATACTAATTTTGGAAGCTAATTAAATAAACTTTATCATTCTTTTAAAATAAATAAGACTACTAAAAAAATTCTTAAAATGAAACTTTACCTACCTTCCTCAACTTGTAAGGATTTAAAATAAACTTGCGATGATCGAAAATCTTTAAAACAATCATTTAATAAATTTCCTCTACATTATTACATAAATCTAAAAAATGAATTATAACTCGCGACTCCGCTTCCGCCCGCCTGCCCAGAAATAACAAAAACTCAAGAATTCTTTTTAAAATCAATACTTAAACATTTTTATGTCAAAAAGATAATTAAAACATTTAAATAATAAATGGAGCGATTAAAATAATTTAAATAAAACAGATGAACATTTAAAAGTCATTTGAATAAATACACTAGCGGAATTAAACATCTTTAAAACAAATTGGACAATAAAAAGAATTTAAATAAATAAGCTAAACATTCAAAATAATTTGAATAACTAACCGATAAACTCAAGTCATTTTAAATAAATAAGCTGGACAATTAAAATCATTTAAATAAGCAAGCTTAAATCTTTAAAATCATTAAAATAAATAAGTTGTATAATAAAATAATTTAAAGAAGTAAACTTAAACAATTAAAAGCATTAATTAAATAGTTAGTTCAATAAAATCATTTAAATACAAAAATTAATATTTTATTAACACATAATTCAAATAAAGAATTTAAATCAATTAAACTTAAAAATAATAATCATAATATTTATTTAATTTAATGCATGTGAATTATTTAATTGGATTTTAGGCATTACAATTCCTTCCTCCTTTAAATGGAATTTTTTCCTCGAAATTCTAGACTTACTAACTAGGTCTGGATACATTAGGTTAAATCGACATTAAAATTTTCAATCCTGGCATCCACATGGGTTGGCCCAAATTATCTTTCTCTACGCACTCTGATATTTATTGATATTTATATCATCAAGGATCTGACTAACTCCTACTGCAATATAAATTCACATTTCTTATTTGTTCTCAAGTGATGATATCCTAAGAGAAATTTCAAATCATTGGTCCAATGTAACTTTAAGAGTTTTTAATTCCCCACTTAAAGTCCTAAAATATCTTATACTTTCCTTAGTTCCATAACTTTAAATCCTAGGTCACAACTTCAAGCAATAAAGGTCCGTAAAATCAATAAATAATTTATGTTGATCTCAACCATAAATTAAAAGCTTTCTAACAATGAAATATGCTTAATGTATATTTACCAATTAATATTAACACATATAATATAGAACTCGAGCTCCTGAGTAGTCCACAAGTTCCCAAATTACTTAACGACCAAACATTCAATTTTCCTAAAAGAATTTTATCACTGCACAAATTTACTTTCGATCTAAATTTATAAACATAAAAACAACATCCTTCCGCCACTGATAAGGTATACAACCTACAATTTCTTAGATCTTTGAGTCATCGCGCAACTTACACTTAATTATTCTTATATTCTCCATTTGTACCCAAAAATTTTCCCACATAAGCGATCGTATGCTAATAACCGTCTACTAATTTACTAACTCTTCTTATCATGATAGCTTCAATAAAAGAATTTTCTCAAAACTTTTTCATGAAACGCAGTTCAAAAATTTTCTACATCATTAGTCATAGTCAAACTTCGTCATAAATCATTGAAAGATATGCTTAAAATTTTTAAATAAATAATCTATGCACGCAAGCTATAAAAAACCATTATTTCGAAAATTAAATTTTCATTGTCAAAACATTTCCTAAAAAAAAGAAATATTTCCTCACAAGCATTTTTTTAAAAAAAATTTCCATGAAAACAAATAATTTCAGATATCATTTTAGAAATGAAAATTTCAATGGAAGTTGTTGCTCGCAAAAGATCTAAAAAATCTTCAATCGACTCACTAGACTTGTTCAAACTTCTAAAATCATTTAAAACATCTTCCAAAATTTCTTATGGTCGATCCTCTTATCAAAACTCCTCTACGCGTCCCAAACTCCGACTCATACCAAAGAATCAAATTTCAGACCTTAAACTCGAAAAAGACAGTAACTTAAAAAACCGAGACCTCAACTAACAACAACTTATTTCAACTAGGCTAACCGCATCCATCAACCGTGTAGTAGCAACTTAAAGAAAAAAAAATCTTAAATGTTTGACAGACACTAGAAAAAGCTATGACAACCCAAAGATTGGGCAACAATAATTTCTTAGTGATAGCAACCTAGCGGAACAATTTAATAATTTTGTCTAACCAAGAATCCCACTTCTCATATCATACATATCATACTAGCATGCATCTCAAACACTAATTTAAGTCTTTGGTTACACTACTAATCCAAAATAGAACCAAATCCAGAAACAACATGACAACTAGGGAAAAAAACAAAAATGGTACCACAACTTGCTTAATCTAATTGCTTGTTTATCTCGAATTTTAGACTCTTCTATATTAAAACCAATGCAATTCTCTAACATTCTAGATCAAGAAAGAACTCACTCCCAACAACCCATAACATAACTGGTAATATTCTCAACACAGCCGCAACAACCATAAAAAAAAGATCAAGAAAAATAAACAATTCCCATTGGCATCAAACAGTGCAAAAACGGGAAAAAAAATATCAAGGAAATGTTTAAACATCATTTAAAACTTTATTTTTCCATACACGAAAATCATCAATACCAAAGCTACGACCTCCTGATGTAGTACATAAATGTAGAAACATGCTTTTTTAAATAGGTTTGAAGCTATCAATTAGAGTTATAACCTTATTCTAAACCCTTGTTGCGAAATTTACGCTCGCAATCGCACGATTGTCAAGTTTTAGCAAAGAGTAAGTGAAGTGTCAATCCCACGAAGAGTAACATGAAAATATTCAGTGCTTGTAATTAAAATAGTCCTAATTTTATTTAGAAATCCAAAGATTTAGAGATTTGCTAGAAAATTAAATAAATGATAGAAATTAACAAGCGCACACACAATTTTATAGGTTTATCAATCAACGAGAAATTGTCTATAGATATTGATTTCACCTGGTTTCAACAATATTCACTCCTAATCAATCTATTTTCATGAACGTCTTTCAATTAATAGCCAAGAACACTTAGATTATTCTATTTCCCTCTCCCGAACAACAAATAGATTGTATTAGCTACAGTTCAATTTCAATATCCCTATTAAAAATCTAGCCGCGGTGATATTTGTAAACCGATGTTTCTTAAAGGTTCTATTAAAGTTATATACTCTCCCGAGCTATATAAACAATTAATAGTGTGAATTCTAATGGTACTATTCAAAATCCCCTCTCTCTAGTGCCGGGTCAAAAATAAATTTAACTGATCAATTTATGGCCAGTAAATTAAAAAGACATTCAAATCTACAAACACAGTTAATCTAGATAAATTCAATTCAATAAAATCAACTATTCATAAACTAGTCTCAACCAGGCAACACCAACCTTTAGACTAGAAAAATTTAGTTCATAATAAACTTCAAGCACAAAAAAATAATGTTTAATAATCCAAACATAATTTGGCAATCAATAAAAGATAAAAGATAAAAGATAGAATAACAAAGCCGTAGTCTTTCTTCTGTGTCCGGTTGAAAAGCCTTCTTCTTTGTTCCAAGTATTCTTCAATTCACGATCTCCTAAATCTCACAAAAATCTCACAAAGTTGTGCTATCAAAAGTATTGTGTTATGGCAGCTGCTAGGGACCTTCTTTCACTCAGAAAACTCACTTTTATATGCCCTCAATATTGTCCAAAATAAGCCCAAGAAAATCCCCGAAAGTTTCCATAAAACTCGGATAATAAAATTCTGAACGAGCGATGGCGCGGGCGCGTAGTTGACAGAGCGGGCGTGCATTAGTCTCGCTGATTCATACTCCATAAATTCCCAGCACGCGTGGGCGCGCAGTGAAGCTGAGTGGGCGCGCCTTTCCCTAGGCTTTGGTTCTTCAATTTCTTCACAGACTGCGCGGGCGCTCCTCTAACTTGCGCGGGCGCGCCTTGTTCTCGAATTTGTCCATTTTCTTCTCTTTTTCAACTCTTAATTTCCACAATTTTCTCCAATATTTTGGTCTTAATTCCACTTAACTCATCATACTCCATTATTTCCTACAATCACAAAAACAACAACAAATTCAGGCAATATCTTCCAATAAATCACAAAAGCCAAGTAAAATAAAAAACAAATTAAGTGCACAAAATGCACTTATCAAATTCCCCCAAACTTAGACTTTTGTTCGTCCCGAACAAAACTAAACACAACATCAAAAAAATTCATAACACAAGCAACAACAAGAATCATCAAGAATTACTATGGATCAATGGCCTTAGCGTTGATTTAAAAAAAATCAAATCCAATCACATCAAAACTCCTAACACTTGAAAAATTGTTTATCAAGAAAAATAGCTCAACCTCATAAACTTATAAACTCTGCAACTCATGTTCAAATTAATCTTCTCCAAATTCAATTCAAACATTCACAGATCATGAATACTTTTCAAGGTAGCACATGATCAAAATTAAGGATATTATTCAATCAAAAACACTCACAATCAGGGTAATTCAAAGAAGAATAGTGTGTGCATGTTTTGATAAAAAAAATTCTCACTCATTAAAAGTGTCAAGCAACTGTCCATAGGCTAGACTCTCGCAACCCCTCTCTCCACTAGTATATTGGGCGACTGTGACTCGGCCTATAGGACATAATTGGCTAGTAATGTCATGCATGGCTCATGGATACAAACGAAGGAATAAGAATTCAAAAGAGAGAGTAAATTATGCTCTATCTCTAATTCCCACTCCTTTTCATTCACACTTCTCACTTTTTCTTCACCCCATTGATTTTTCATCATGTTTCTTTTTCCACCAACATTTTTTTTCTTTTCGCAACTTTTTCATTCACATTTTCATCACTTTTTTTTCTTTCTTTTCACTGCTACCCTTTTTCTTTACAATTCTTCCACCACCTCATTCCATATTCACAAATATAAACTAGGAGCATAAAAAATTCTAACATTCAAATTACTCCCTTATAGGTAGAAAATAATGTTTAGGCTATTATTAGGTAGTGAATGTAGGACCTTAAAATGATGTCGAATGGGGGTTTATCACACGTTTTCACGCATGCCATTTGTTTTTCAATAAGGCTCAAACAAGGTACTAGAGACAAAATGCATCAATGGGTAGCTTGAAAGGCACAAACGATTTTCAAAAAAATTGCCTAAATCATTACTAAGTCACAGTTTACCCGTATCTTGCCTCGAGGGGTTTCCGAGCTAGTTCTAGACAAGTCTCAATCTCCAATTAAATAATACAAATTTCAATCAGTGCAGAAATAAAAATCATCAACAGTAAACGATGATTTTCAACAAATTTCAGATTTTGTATCTCATGTACTCATATAATTTTGTGAAGGCTCAAATGGACAAGTAAAGATAATTCGTTCAATAAAAACAGGCCCAAAATATCCAAACAACGCCTCAATCATTTCTATGTTTGTTTGTTTCAAAATTCAGATTCAAGCACAAATCACAGAGTATATAGGAGTTTAATCGTCTAATTGGTTCATCAATTCAAAAATTTGGTCAGATAGGCAGATATTCATGGATTTTCATTACAAAACACAAATTTTATCATCATTGGCCATCTCTCCACTTCATTCTTGATTTCTTGCAACATTCATTTGCCCAACAACTTAATTCAAATGCTCACATCACATACAAACTCAACAATTCAACAACAATAATCACCTCAAATTAAACCAACCAACCACTAAAACAAATCACAAAACAACACACTTAAAACCAAAGCAAACTACTTCTAACAAGCAAAAACATCAAAAAAATTGCATCAAATTTGTAAACAAAAACCAAAAGCCAAACTCCCCCCAAACTTAGGTGAATTCATTGTCCTCAATGATATGACAGTAAAAATAAAGGACATGTACCTCGGGTAGCGACCGTCAGTAGTCTCCACCATCCTCATCATCATGCTCTGGATGTGGCTGGTCAGAAGGGTCAATAGGGCCAAAAACCGGGGGCCACTGTGGATGTGGAGGAACGGGATGCGCAGAGTGGCAGCCGCAAGAAAATGGTGCATCAGATCCTCAGTAAAATCCATCATAAAATTCATGAACACTCCTGACGTCTGCTGAAATGTGTGAAACTCCTGTCTATGCTGCTGCAACTCCTCCTCCAAAATAGCAATCCGATCAGGCTTAACAGTGGGAGCCCAAGGCTGAGGTGCAGGGCCTCTGCTTGCCGCAGCTCTCTCGTTAAACTCTCGCCGTTCTGCACGCTCTCGCTGCTCAGAAGTAGATACCATACGGAATGGTGCATGGCAGACAATGGGAGCTGTAGGTTTCTTTAATTCCTCATTGGGACTCCATTCCACCCCCGCCTCTTCACATAGATCAGTCAGGAGAGCTGGCAGTGCAAAACCGCCACTAGTATGGCCAGCCACCACGTTCTGAATTGTCTCTTGGCAAATGAGTCCCAGGTCAATCGACTTGCCCTACAGGGTACAGTATACTAAGATGGCTCGGTCTCTTGTATCATGTTCATGATCTGTCGGTTTGAGGCGAGAACAAACAAAATTATACCGGAGCTTAACATCATTAATCAAATCAGTCTTTTTCAGTTTAGAGGGCCTGTGATCACGTCCCAACCGCCACTCAGCTCTCGGAACACAAATTTGGCTCTGAATCACCGCATAGTCCACTTCATTATTTCGATCTCCACATATTCATCGTGAAACACTGGTGGAAGGTCGTAAAGGGTATTAATTGTGTGAGCATCAAATGGTACAAATTTCCCGCAAACTAAAACTTTGAATTGCACATGTTTCACCTTCAAATTCAAATAGAATTCTCTTACCAAAGGAACAACCGCATCTTGTGGTTGCTTAACAAAATTCTGCCACTGAAGAGCGATAATAGTCCGGTTGATAGAACTCATGAACTGACCTGGATCAAACCCCATCGACATGTCAAAACCCCTCTCTGGTAAGATATTTTTGCCTAACAACCTTTGGTAATGTTCCTCCGCCGTAACATTCCAAAAACGCTGGCCTTCCGGAGCTGGAACATAAGCACACGTGGAAGCCAACATACTTCAACTTCTTCTTAGGGGCCATTAATCAAACACTTAGGAGCCAATTTAAATAACAACAGATATTGATAACGCCGCCACACAATCCCCCAAACTTTTTATGAACACCCGACAACCCTCCACACACTCCAAATTCAATCACCACTCCACAATTTTGAATCAAAAAAACACGTCAACACCCATCCAACAACAAGTCATTCAAACCCATTCAAGAACCACAACTTATACTTTGAAATCGAAGAAACTTACTCAAGAACGCGAGAGGAATATGACCGAAGCAACACTCCACCGTTTTGAACTAACCAGATATTCGAGGTGCTTTGTGGAATTCAAAGAAATGCCCCGAAACATGAAGATAGGTTAAGGAAGATGGAGAATATAAGTATGTGAGGGTGATACGTGATGGTGGAATTAGGAATTAGGGAAATCAAAAGAAGAAAAGGAGGCGTGAGTATTGAGAATTAGGGTAAAAAATAATTGAGCCAATGTGAAGAAGGAAAGAGATTAGGAAACGAGTATGCGGAATAAAAGTGAGCGGGGTGGGTGCACAGGGTATGGAGCAGGCGCGCAGGGAGTTCGCACTTCGGTTTTGAAAATGTGGCCAGGAGGCGCGGTGAAACGACCCTAACTCTCTAATGTAAATAAATATGCGGAAATTTTTTTTTTTTATACTTACTAAATAATAATATGTACATACATGCCCATACATATATGCACAGAATAAATAGATTTAAAAATAAATAAACTAAGTAAAAATGCAACCTTTAATAAATTAAATATCTGAGTCAAACATTTTAATAAAATACTGACATAAGCAAAAATAAATAAAATTTGCATGCACTGAAAATATTTAAATAAAATATCCCATAATGTCAACCACTGAAAATAAATAAACAAATGTATAACATGCTAAAATATTCAAAACATGCATAAAGACTCAGACGACTATCACGGTCACGGGGTCACTGCATGTCCGCTCATATGTTCTCGCCGCCGGTGGGTACCACATCCTCCTCTACGTACTCACCTGCACCATACCAGTGTAGTGAGTCTAGAGGCCCAACATGCTAACATAACAAGGGTTTAAAATAATTTAAATCACTTTAATACTAATACATACATATACATGAATGAGCATGCTTAAAAAAATATCATGACATAACATAACTTAAATTAACGTAAATATCATAATCATACATAATACATAAACATTGTTGAGCAAATTATTTTCTAACATCGCATGGTTGTATCCATAGTGTAACCTTAAATCATACATTAAATACTGATCAGCGTGGAAACCAACGTACGTGGCGGTGACGAATCACCTCTTAAATTGGCAGTAAACTGCCCTTCAATAGTTCACATATGGGGACGAATCCCCCTTAAATTGTCACACTAATTCAACTTCCAACATAAAATTATTTTCTTTTGCTCAACCTTAAACATTAAATCATGCATAAAAATTATTTCATGAATGCATGTACTTAAATAAAATGTGTGTCCTTAATATATATTTAATTTAATTTTTATACTAACATATAAATACTAAAATAACATTCATGCATAAAATAATTAAATATATATTTAGGACACATGCAATTTCTCATGGTTTGTACTGAACTGCTGGCCCTAACACTCAAACTCAATTTCCTAAATTCTGGCCCATTAACATTCTATTCTGGCCCAATGGGCCCAAAAGCCCAAAGACTGGCCCAATAATTTCCATGGGCTCTAAAGCCCATAAAAATTAGTGGACTAACTTAAATAAATTTATTTAAGCCCAAATATAATTAAATTTAACCCAAATAATTAAATGGAACCCAATTAAATTTTTGGATTTAATTAGGCCCATTAAACACTTAATTATACTTAATACTAAAAAATAAATTACCCGAGCCCGACTCACTTAACCCAGACCCGGACCTACTAGACTTGACCCATGATTTATTGAACCCGACCCGGACCCAACAACCTGACCCGAACCCCTCAAAACCTCTAACCCGATCCCCCCTACCCGAACTCCCCTCGGCCGTGAGCAGCAGGCCTTCATGGCCTGCTGTCGGCCAGCTCCGGCCACCCCTGGCCGGAGCGCTGCCGCCCAGACGTAGCCCACGTCTGGGCGGTCCTAACCTACCGTGGCTCAGCCTGAGCCACGGTCCCTACCTCAAACCCGAAGCCCTCTTCCGTCGAACCCTAAACTGCACCCCCTTGGACCAACATCGAACCAGCGTGCCTCAGCCCCTTTCCAGCCCAAACCAGCCAAACCGCACCAACCTAGAGACCCTAAGGAACCCCCTGCAACCTCTGACCAGCAGCCATACAAGTCATGAAGCAAGAAAACGTGAGCATGGAAGAAAAACATGAACAAGGTGCATAACAACCAAAACTAAACGAATTTTCTGAAATTTCCTTGAATAATTCTAATGCATACACACGCACACTATTAACCACTGATATGACACGAAAATTTGAGAAAGAAACATGCCTTGCACCATTAAAGGAAGAGATAGGAGCGTGCAGAACGAATCCGGGACGACGGGACGACGAGCAACTTTGAAACTTCGAAGAAAATCGGCTATGGAGCCTTGGAGATTTCTAATCGATGAAGAAGATGAAGGAGAGGGGGAGATGTCGGCTGAGTGATTTAATCGTAGGATTTTTGGGGTAGGTTTAGGGTAATTAGAATAAAAATAAGGTTTAGGATAATTAAAATATCAATAAGGGTTTTTAAATATAAAATATATAACTTAAAAACTCTAATTAAGAAGTAAAATCTGATAACTAAAATTAAAATCCCGAAATATATAATTAAGGGAATTTTAAAGATAGTAAAAAGTCATTATTTTGGCTAAATTTGGATAAAAATGGACTCCTAAAATTATATAAAATTAAATACTGAAAATTTTGAGGAAATAAAACTCAAAATAATATTTTTGGGCTCTAAAAAGACTCATAAAATAATTTGGGTAGAAAGTTGTCATCTCGTCCGTCCACGGTCTCGTCTACGTGATAAAAACAATTAATTTCCATAAATCGTGAAATTCACTAATTACGGGTTAAATGCTTAAAAAATTAACTTAAAACATGCACAAATAATTTACATAATTATTTAACCCATAAATCTAAAATTTTAAATAAATAAATTTCCTAATTATGCATGCGAATTTACGTATTTAAAAATACCGGGTGTTACAATTCTCCCCCCCTTAAATTGGATTTCGTCCTCGAAATTAAAGTACTTACCCGAAAAACTCCGGGTAGCGAGTCCTCATATCTGCCTCGGTCTCCCAAGTAGCTTCCTCCTCCGAGTGATTCAGCCACTGGACTCTGACCATCGGTATAACCCGTGTCCTCAATCTGCGCTCCTCCCTAGCCAAGATCCGTATAGGCCTCTCCTCAAATGCTAACTCCGGTGTGTCAACTGAAGAGGCTCAAAATCCAACACATGTGACGGGTACGAGATGTATCTCCAAAGCATGGATACATGGAATACATTGTGCACTGCTGCTAGCCCTGGTGGTAGAGCCAAACGGTAGGCCAACGTGCCAACTCTCTCCAAGATCTCGAATGGCCCTATATATCTCGGATTAAGCTTGCCACTCCGGCCAAATCACACTACTCCCTTCATAGGTGACACCTTCAGGAATACGTGATCACCTACAGCGAACTCCAAATCTCGTCATCGAGTATCTGCATAACTCTTCTGACGACTCTGAGCAGTCCTCATGCGATCCCGAATCTGTGTCACAATATCAGCTGTCTGCTGCACAATCTCAGGTCCAAGTAAAATCCTCTCACCGACCTCATCCCAATGCACAGGAGATCTGCACCTCCTCCCGTACAATGCTGCATAAGGAGCCATACCTATAGACGACTGAAAACTGTTGTTATAGGTAAACTCCACTAATGGCAGTCTAGTCTCCCACGAGCCCTGAAAGTCGATGACACAAGCTCTCAGTAGATCATCGAGAACCTGGATCACTCTCTCAGACTGACCATCTGTCTGGGGATGGAACACTGTACTGAACAAAAGTCTAGTCCCCAATGCAATGTGCAAACTCCTCCAAAACGCAGACGTAAATCTTGGATCTCTGTCTGATACTATCGACACTGGTATGCCATGCAGTCTAACAATCTCCTTGATGTAAAGCTCTGCATACTGTGCCAACAAGTAAGTAGTCCTCATCGGTAAGAAATGAGCTGACTTGGTGAGTCTATCCACGATCACCCAAATAGCTGTGCAACCTCTGGCACTCCTCGGTAAGCCAACTACAAAGTCCATCGTAATATTCTCCCATTTCCATTCCGGAATAGGAAGAGGTCTAAGAAGTCCTGCTGGATGCTGATGCTCAGCCTTGACCTGCTGACAAGTCAAGCACTCTGACACAACTCTCCCGATGTCTCTCTTCATTCCGGGCCACCAATACAATAGCTGCAAATCTCGATACATCTTCGTACTTCCGGGGTGAATGGAGTACGGAGACGTGTGAGCCTCTGCTAAGATCTCAGCTCTCAACTGATCGACGTTCGGTACCCACATCCTACCATGGTACTGAACAATGCCATCCACAACTGTATACAGAAGATTACCCTTGGCCTCATCTCTCTGTCTCCAACGCTGCAACTCCTCGTCAGTAGACTGTCCATCCCTGATCCGATCTCGCAGAACTGGCTGCACCGTCAACACTGACAAGCTCGGTGCATGACCACTCGAGTAAAACTCCAAATCAAACCTCTGAATCTCACTCTGCAGTGGTAGCTGCACTGACAAACACGATACCACTGACGACTTCCGACTCAAAGCATCGGCCACTACATTAGCTTTATCCGGATGGTAGCTATTGTCACAGTCGTAATCCTTCACCAACTCCAACCATCTCCGTTGCCTCATGTTCAACTCCTTCTGAGTGAATAAGTACTTGAGGCTCTTATGATCAGTGAAAATCTTGCACTTCTCGCCATACAGATAGTGCCTCCAGATTTTCAAAGCGAAAACCACTGCCGCTAACTCCAAGTCATGTGTCGGGTAGTTCTGCTCATGAATCTTCAACTGCCTCGATGCATAAGCAATAACCTTACCACACTGCATAAGTACTGTGCCCAAACCTAGCTTAGACGCGTCGGTGTACACCACTAACTCCTCGTGTGGTACTGTCATCGCTAAAATAGGTGCAGTAGTGAGTGCTTCCTTCAGCTGATCGAAGCTCCTCTGACAGTCTGAACTCCAAATAAACTTCGCGTTCTTCTTGGTTAAGGAAGTCAAGGGTACTGCAATAGAGGAAAAACCCTTGATGAACTTCCTATAGTATCCTGCCAAACCCAAGAAATTTCGAATCTCTGAAGCATTCTTCGGAATACCCCATTTCTGCACTGCCTCAACCTTCGACTGATCCACTGCAATCCCATCTCTCGAAATAATGTGGCCAAGAAATGCCACCTGCTCGAGCCAAAACTCGCACTTGCTGAACTTGGCGTACAAAAGATGCTCCCTCAAAGTCTGCAAGGCTGTCTGCAGATGCTGCCTATGCTCCTCAATGCTCCTAGAGTAGATCGAGATATCATCAATGAAGACTATGATGAACTGATCAAGATACGGCTGAAAGACTCGATTCATGAGATCCATGAAAACCACTGGAGCATTGGTCATCCCAAATGGCATCACTAAGAACTCGTAATGCCCATAACGTGTCCGGAAAGCAGTCTTGGACACATCTGCATCTCTAACTCGCAGCTGATGATAACCCGATCGCAGGTCGATCTTGGAGAACACTGAAGCTCTTGCAACTGATCAAATAAGTCCTCTATCCTCGGTAGTGGGTACTTATTCTTCACTGTGACCCAGTTGAGCTATCGATAATCGATGCACAGTCTCATACTGCCATCCTTCTTCTTCATAAATAACACTGGAGTTCCCCATGGAGAAAAGCTAGGACGAACAAAGCCTTTCTCTAATAATTTCTGTATCTGCTCCTTCAACTCTTTCATCTCGGTAGGAGCAAGTCTGTATGGTGCCTTAGAGATAGGCACGGTGTCTGGCACTAAGTCGATGCTGAACTCCACATCTCTCACTGGTGGAATTCCTACAACATCCTCCGAAAAGACATCCGAAAAGTCACAAACCACCTCTATCTCTGATAATGATCTGCTAGATGGTTCTGAGGCCGTGACAATACTTGCTAGAAAACCCTGGCAACCCCGTCTCAACAACTTCCTCGCCTGAAAAAGAGATATCACCTGAGGAATATCACTACTCTGAGATGCATGAAAAGTAAATGGGTCGCCTCCCGACGGTTTCACTGACACTGTCCTCCGACAAAAATCAATCGAAGCTCCATTGATTGTCAACCAGTCCATACCCAAAATCAAATCAAAACCACTCAACGGCAAAACCACCACATCTGCTCGAATGGAGTGTCCCTGAAGCTCCAACTCCAGTTCTCGAATGACACTAGAGGTAGTAATAATCTGTCCAGACGGCATACTGACATCATAACCACTGTCAAAAATCTCGGGTGTGATGCCTATCCGTCTGATAAACTCCAGGGAGATAAACGAATGCGTAGCCCCTGAATCTAGCAACGCAAACGTGGAGTTGCCTCCAACTAGAATTCTCCCTGCACGCAGAAGAATCCCAACAATTTCATACCACTACTAAACATTCCCCAAAGAGTCGCTAAAACCCTTAATTCTAATCACAAGTAAAACATGCTTCTTATTCTAACATGAAAATAGATAATCCAAATAACAACAATTCCACAGAAAACAAAATTCTTAACCAAAGGAAGAAATTATAAAATACTAGAGGTAAGATATACCAGTGATCAAGGAGGTGTCTGGATCTGCCTCCTCTGCCTGCATGACGAACACTCTACCAGCGGTGTTCTTCTTCCTCGGGCAGTTAGCTATCTGATGCCCTGGCTCCCTACAGTGGAAACAAACTCCTGCTCCCAAGAGACAAGGTCCCGAATGCATCTTCTGACACTTCGGGCAAGTAGGAAAACCTATAGCATTAGGGGCCCCGCCCCTCAACTGCTGTGGCCTTTGCTGCGGATTCGGGCCCTTAGACGGCCCAGTAAACTGCTTCTTCGCAGGAGGCTGCGAAGATGGTCGCTGATACCCCGACTGAATCTGTCTCTTCCCCTGCTGCTCTCGCTATATCTCTCTCCTACCCTCCTCTGACCTCAGTGCTCTACTAACTGCCGCCTCATATGTAGCGACGTCCATCATATGTACGTCGTGCTTGATATCCGCTCTCAGTCCCTCCACAAACTGCCTCATCTTCTCCGGTGGACTGTCTGCAATCAGAGGCACAAAATGACAGCCCCTCTCGAACTGGCTCACATACTCAACCACTGACCTGTCCCCCTGCCGGAGACTCATAAAATCCCGGATCATGCGACTCCTCACATCCTCCATGAAATACTTGGCGTAGAAGATATGCCTAAACTCCGCCCAAGACAGTGTAGGAAGGTGTACTCCCCTGGCAGCAGCCTCCCACCAAAGAGCTGCGTCTCCCTTCAACATATACGTCGCACAGTTCACCCTGTCCGCATCTGTGATCCCCATATATGCAAAGATGGACTCCAAAGAACGAATCCACCCCTCAGCCACCAAAGGATCGGTGGTACCAATGAACTCCTTCGGCCCCTTCTTCTGGAACAGCTCAGCTACGTCCTCCTCATGGGACATTCTAGGACGTGAAGCCTGCTGCTCTAACAGAGCAGTAACCCCTGCCATCAAAGTAGCATTGGCCTGCTCCAATGCTGCAAGTGGGTTCTGTGGAGGTGGAGGTGGAGGTGGAGGTGTAGGTGTAGATTCCCCACGTCTGTTCATCGGTCTGGGAGGCATTCTGCACCACCACATATTTTTTTACGTAAATCGCCATGCATAACTAAGTGTTTAACATTAATGATAACTTAAATTCTTAAAAGTAAATCATGCTATAAACACTTAAAACTTACAGACCGGTAGCGTGGATTTCTGAGCTCGCATAGCAGTAATGACCCCTCCAAGGACCGTGCTCTGATACCAACTGAAACGATCCTAACTCTCTAATGTAAATAAATATGCGGAATTTTTTTTTTTTTTATACTTACTAAATAATAATATGTACATACATGCCCATACATATATGAACAGAATAAATAGATTTAAAAATAAATAAACTAAGTAAAAATGCAACCTTTAATAAATTAAATATCTGGGTCAAACATTTTAATAAAATACTGACATAAGCAAAAATAAATAAAATTTGCATGCACTGAAAATATTTAAATAAAATATCCCATACTGTCAACCACTGAAAATAAATAAACAAATGTATAACATGCTAAAATATTCAAAACATGCATAAAGACTCAGACGACTATCACGGTCACGGGGTCACTGCATGTCTGCTCATATGTCCTCGCCTCCGGTGGGTACCACATCCTCCTCTACGTACTCACCTGCACCATACCAGTGTAGTGAGCCTAGAGGCCCAACATGCTAACAAAACAAGGGTTTAAAATAATTTAAATCACTTTAATACTAATACATACATATACATGAATGAGCATGCTTAAAAAAATATCATGACATAATATAACTTAAATTAACTTAAATATCATAATCATACATAATACATAAACATTATTGAGCAAATTATTTTCTAACATCGCATGGTTGTATCCATAGTGTAACCTTAAATCATACATTAAATACTGATCAGCGTGGAAACCAACGTACATGGCGGTGACGAATCACCTCTTAAATTGGCAGTAAACTGCCCTTCAATAGTTCACATATGGGGACGAATCCCCCTTAAATTGTCACACTACTTCAACTTCCAACATAAAATTATTTTCTTTTGCTCAACCTTAAACATTAAATCATGCATAAAAATTATTTCATGAATGCATGTACTTAAATAAAATGTGTGTCCTTAATATATATGTAGTTTAATTTTTATACTAACATATAAATACTAAAATAACATTCATGCATAAAATAATTAAATATATATTTAGGACACATGCAATTTCTCATGGTTTGTACTGAACTGCTGGCCCTAACACTCAAACCCAATTTCCTAAATTCTGGCCCATTAACATTCAATTCTGGCCCAATGGGCCCAAAAGCCCAAAGACTGGCCCAATAATTTCCATGGGCTCTAAAGCCCATAAAAATTAGTGTACTAACTTAAATAAATTTATTTAAGCCCAAATATAATTAAATTTAACCCAAATAATTAAATGGAACCCAATTAAATTTTTGGATTTAATTAGGCCCATTAAACACTTAATTATACTTAATACTAAAAAATAAATTACCCGAGCCCGACTCACTTAACCCGGACCCGGACCTACTAGACTTGACCCATGATTTATTGAACCCGACCCGGACCCCTCAAAACCTCTAACCCGATCCCCCCTACCCGAACTCCCCTCGGCCGTGAGCAGCAGGCCTTCATGGCCTGCTACCGGCTAGCTCCGGCCACCCCTGGCCAAAGCGCCGCTGCCCAGACGTAGCCCACGTCTGGGAGGTCCTAACCTGAGCCACGGTCCCTACCTCAAACCCGAAGCCCTCTTCCGTCGAACCCTAAACTGCACCCCCCTTGGACCAACATCGAACCAGCGTGCCTCAGCCCCTTTCCAGCCCAAACCAGCCAAACCACACCAACCTAGGGACCCTAAGGAACCCCCTGCAACCTCTGACCAGCAGCCATACAAGTCATGAAGCAAGAAAACGTGAGCATGGAAGAAAAACATGAACAAGGTGCATAACAACCAAAACTAAACGAATTTTCTGAAATTTCCTTGAATAATTCTAATGCATACACACGCACACTATTAACCACTGATATGACACAAAAATTTTGGAAAGAAACATGCCTTGCACCGTTAAAGAAAGAGATAGGAGCGTGTAGAACGAATCCGGGACGACGGGACGACGAGCAACATTGAAACTTCGAAGAAAAATCGGCTATGGAGCCTTGGAGATTTCTAATAGATGAAGAAGATGAAGGAGAGGGGGAGATGTCGGCTGAGTGATTTAATCGTAGGATTTTTGGGGTAGGTTTAGGGTAATTAGAATAAAAATAAGGTTTAGGATAATTAAAATATCAATAAGGGTTTTTAAATATAAAATATATAACTTAAAAACTCTAATTAAGAAGTAAAATCTGATAACTAAAATTAAAATCCCGAAGTATATAATTAAGGGAATTTTAAAGATAGTAAAAAGTCATTATTTTGGCTAAATTTGGATAAAAATGGACTCCTAAAATTATATAAAATTAAATACTGAAAATTTTGAGGAAATAAAACTCAAAATAATATTTTTGGGCTCTAAAAAGACTCATAAAATAATTTGGGTAGAAAGTTGTCATCTCGTCCGTCCACGGTCTCGTCTACGTGATAAAAACAATTAATTTCCATAAATCGTGAAATTCACTAATTATGGGTTAAATGCTTAAAAAAATAACTTAAAACATGCACAAATAATTTACATAATTATTTAACCCATAAATCTAAAATTTTAAATAAATAAATTTCCTAATTATGCATGCAAATTTACGTATTTAAAAATACCGTGTGTTACAATTCTCCCCCCCTTAAATTGGATTTCGTCCTCGAAATTAAAGTACTTACCCGAAAAACTCCGGGTAGCGAGTCCTCATATCTGCCTCGGTCTCCCAAGTAGCTTCCTCCTCCGAGTGATTCAGCCACTGGACTCTGACCATCGGTATAACCCGTGTCCTCAATCTGCGCTCCTCCCTAGCCAAGATCCGTATAGGCCTCTCCTCAAATGCTAACTCCGGTGTCAACTGAAGAGGCTCAAAATCCAACACATGTGACGGGTTCGAGATGTATCTCCGAAGTATGGATACATGGAATACATTGTGCACTGCCGCTAGCCCTGGTGGTAGAGCTAAACGGTAGGCCAACGTGGCAACTCTCTCCAAGATCTCGAATGGCCCTATATATCTCGGATTAAGCTTGCCACTCCGGCCAAATCGCACTACTCCCTTCATAGGTGACACCTTCAGGAATACGTGATCACCTACAGCGAACTCCAAATCTCGTCATCGAGTATCTGCATAACTCTTCTGACGACTCTGAGCAGTCCTCATGCGATCCCGAATCTGTGTCACAATATCAGCTGTCTGCTGCACAATCTCAGGTCCAAGTAAAATCCTCTCACCGACCTCATCCCAATGCACAGGAGATCTGCACCTCCTCCCGTACAATGCTGCATAAGGAGCCATACCTATAGACGACTGAAAACTGTTGTTATAGGTAAACTCCACTAATGGCAGTCTAGTCTCCCACGAGCCCTGAAAGTCGATGACACAAGCTCTCAGTAGATCCTCGAGAACCTGGATCACTCTCTCAGACTGACCATCTGTCTGGGGATGGAACGCTGTACTGAACAAAAGTCTAGTCCCCAATGCAGTGTGCAAACTCCTCCAAAACGCAGACGTAAATCTCGGATCTCTGTCTGATACTATCGACACTGGTATGCCATGCAGTCTAACAATCTCCATGATGTAAAGCTCTGCATACTGTGTCAACGAGTAAGTAGTCCTCACCGGTAAGAAATGAGCTGACTTGGTGAGTCTATCCACGATCACCCAAATAGCTGTGCAACCTCTGGAACTCCTCGGTAAGCCAACTACAAAGTCCATCGTAATATTCTCTCATTTCCATTCCGGAATAGGAAGAGGTCTAAGAAGTCCTGCTGGACGCTGATGCTCAGCCTTGACCTGCTGACAATTCAAGCACTCTGACACAACTCTCCCGATGTCTCTCTTCATTCCGGGCCACCAATACAATAGCTACAAATCTCGATACATCTTCGTACTTCCGGGGTGAATGGAGTACGGAGACGTGTGAGCCTCTGCTAAGATCTCAGCTCTCAACTGATCGACGTTCGGTACCAACATCCTACCACGGTACTGAACAATGCCATCCACAACTATATACAGAAGATTACCCTTGGCCTCATCTCTCTGTCTCCATCGCTGCAACTCCTCGTCAGTAGACTGTCCATCCCTGATCCGATCTCGCAGAACTGGCTGCACCGTCAACACTGACAAGCTTGGTGCATGACCACTCGAGTAAAACTCCAAATCAAACCTCTGAATCTCACTCTGCAGTGGTAGCTGCACTGACAAACACGATACCACTGACGACTTCCGACTCAAAGCATCGGCCACTACATTAGCTTTACCCGGATGGTAGCTAATGTCACAGTCGTAATCCTTCACCAACTCCAACCATCTCCGTTGCCTCATGTTCAACTCCTTCTGAGTGAAGAAGTACTTGAGGCTCTTATGATCAGTGAAAATCTTGCACTTCTCTCCACACAGATAGTGCCTCCAGATTTTCAAAGCGAAAACCACTGCCGCTAACTCCAAGTCATGTGTCGGGTAGTTCTGCTCATGAATCTTCAACTGCCTCGACGCATAAGCAATAACCTTGCCACACTGCATAAGTACTGAACCCAAACCTAGCTTGGACGTGTCGGTGTACACCACTAACTCCTCGTATGGTACTGTCATCGCTAAAATAGGTGCAGTAGTGAGTGCTTCCTTCAGCTGATCGAAGCTCCTCTGACAGTCTGAACTCCAAATAAACTTCGCGTTCTTCTTGGTTAAGGAAGTCAAGGGTACTACAATAGAGGAAAATCCCTTGATGAACTTCCTATAGTATCCTGCCAAACCCAAGAAATTGCGAATCTCTAAAGCATTCTTCGGAATACCCCATTTCTGCACTGCCTCAACCTTCGACTGATCCACTGCAATCCCATCTCTCGAAATAATGTGGCCAAGAAATTCCACCTGCTCGAGCCAAAACTCGCACTTGCTGAACTTGGCGTACAAATGATGCTTCCTCAAAGTCTGCAAGGCTGTCTGCAGATGCTGCCTATGCTCCTAAATGCTCCTAGAGTAGATCAAGATATCATCAATGAAGACTATGATGAACTGATCAAGATACAGCTGAAAGACTCGATTCATGAGATCCATGAAAACCGCTGGAGTATTGGTCATCCCAAATGGAATCACTAAGAACTCGTAATGCCCATAACGTGTCCGGAAAGCAGTCTTGGACACATCTGCATCTCTAACTCGCAGCTGATGATAACCCGATCGCAGGTTGATCTTGGAGAACACTGAAGCTCCCTGCAACTGATCAAATAAGTCCTCTATCCTCGGTAGTGGGTACTTATTCTTCACTGTGACCCTGTTGAGCTCTCGATAATCGATGCACAGTCTCATACTGTCATCCTTCTTCTTCACAAATAACACTGGAGCTCTCCATGGAGAAAAGCTAGGACGAACAAAGCCTTTCTCTAATAATTCCTGTATCTGCTCCTTCAACTCTTTCATCTCGGTAGGAGCAAGTCTCTATGGTGCCTTAGAGATAGGCACGGTGTCTGGCACTAAGTCGATGCTGAACTCCACATCTCTCACTGGTGGAATTCCTGCAACATCCTTCGGAAAGACATTCGGAAAGTCACGAACCACCTCTATCTCTGATAATGATCTACTAGATGGTTCTGAGGCCGTGACAATACTTGCTAGAAAACCCTGGCAACCCCGTCTCAAAAACTTCCTCGCCTGAATAAGAGATATCACCTGAGGAATATCACTACTCTGAGATGCATGAAAAGTAAACGGGTCGCCTCCCGACGGTTTCAATGACACTGTCCTCCGACGAAAATCAATCGAAGCTCCATTGACTGTCAACCAGTCCATACCCAAAATCAAATCAAAACCACTCAACGGCAAAACCACCACATCTGCTCGAATGGAGTGTCCCTAAAGCTCCAACTCCAGTTCTCGAATGACACTAGATGTAGTAATAATCTGTCCTGAAGGCATAGTGACATCATAACCACTGTCAACAATCTCGGGTGTGATGCCTATCCGTCTGATAAACTCCAGGGAGATAAATGAATGCGTAGCCCCTGAATCTAGCAACGTAAACGTGGAGTTGCCTCCAACTAGAATTCTCCCTGCACGCAGAAGAATCCCAATAATTTCATACCACTACTAAACTTTCCCCAAAGAGTCGCTAAAACCCTTAATTCTAATCACAAGTAAAACATGCTTCTTATTCTAACATGAAAATAGATAATCCAAATAACAACAATTCCACAGAAAACGAAATTCTTAACCAAAGGAAGAAATTATAAAATACTAGAGGTAAGATATACCAGTGATCAAAGAGGTGTCTGGATCTGCCTCCTCTGCCTGCATGACGAACACTCTACCAGCGGTGTTCTTCTTCCTCGGGCAGTTAGCTATCTGATGCCCTGGCTCCCTACAATGGAAACAAACTCCTGCTTCCAAGAGACAAGGTCCCGAATGCATCTTCTGACACTTCGGGCAAGTAGGAAAACCTATAGCATTAGGGGCCCCGCCCCTCAACTGCTGTGGCCTCTGCTGCGGATTCGGGCCCTTAGACGGCCCAGTAAACTGATTCTTCGCAGGAGGCTGCGAAGATGGTCGCTGATACCCCTACTGAATCTGTCTCTTCCACTGCTGCTCTCGCTGTATCTCTCTCCTACCCTCCTCTGACCTCAGTGCTTTACTAACTGCCACCTCATATGTAGCGACGTCCATCATACGTACGTCGTGCTTGATATCCGCTCTCAGTCCCTCCACAAACTGCCTCATCTTCTCCGGTGGACTGTCTGCAAGAAGAGGCACAAAATGACAGCTCCTCTCGAACTGGCTCACATATTCAACCACTGACCTGTCCCCCTGCCGGAGACTCATAAACTCCCGGATCATGCGACTCCTCACATCCTCCGTGAAATACTTGGCGTAGAAGATACGCCTAAACTCCGCCCAAGATAGTGTAGGAAGGTGTACTCCTCTGGCAGCACCCTCCCACCAAAGAGCTGCGTCTCCCTTCAACATATACGTCGCACAGTTCACCCTGTCCGCATCTGTGATCCCCATATATGCAAAGATGGACTCCAAAGAACGAATCCACCCCTCAGCCACCAAAGGATCGATGGTACCAATGAACTCCTTCGGCCCCTTCTTCTGGAACCGCTCAGCTACGTCCTCCTCATGGGACATTCTAGGACGTGAAGCCTGCTGCTCTAACAGAGCAGTAACCCCTGCTATCAAAGTAGCATTGGCCTGCTCCAATGCTGCAAGTGGGTTCTGCGGAGGTGGAGGTGGAGGTGGAGGTGTAGGTGTAGATTCCCCACGTCTGTTCATTGGTCTGGGAGGCATTCTGCACCACCACATATTTCTTTAAGTAAATCATCATGCATAACTATGTGTTTTAACATTAATGCTAACTTAAATTCTTAAAAGTAAATCATTCTATAAACACTTAAAACTTACAGACCGGTAGCGTGGATTTCTGAGCTCGCATAGCAGTAATGACCCCTCCAAGGACCGTGCTCTGATACCAACTGAAACGACCCTAACTCTCTAATGTAAATAAATATGTGGAATTTTTTTTTTTTTTATACTTACTAAATAATAATATGTACATACATGCCCATACATATATGCACAGAATAAATATATTTAAAAATAAATAAACTAAGTAAAAATGCAACCTTTAATAAATTAAATATCTGAGTCAAACATTTTAATAAAATACTGACATAAGCAAAAATAAATAAAATTTGCATGCACTGAAAATATTTAAATAAAATATCTCATACTGTCAACCACTGAAAATAAATAAACAAATGTATAACATGCTAAAATATTCAAAACATGCATAAAGACTCAGACGACTATCACGGTCACGGGGTCACTGCATGTCTGCTCATATGTCCTCGCCGCCGGTGGGTACCACATCCTCCTCTACGTACTCACCTGCACCATACCAGTGTAGTGAGCCTAGAGGCCCAACATGCTAACATAACAAGGGTTTAAAATAATTTAAATCACTTTAATACTAATACATACATATACATGAATGAGCATGCTTAAAAAAATATCATGAAATAACATAACTTAAATTAACTTAAATATCATAATCATACATAATACATAAACATTGTTGAGCAAATTATTTTCTAACATCGCATGGTTGTATCCATAGTGTAACCTTAAATCATACATTAAATACTGATCAGCGTGGAAACCAACGTACGTGGCGGTGACGAATCACCTCTTAAATTGGCAGTAAACTGCCCTTCAATAGTTCACATATGGGGACGAATCCCCCTTAAATTGTCACACTACTTCAACTTCCAACATAAAATTATTTTCTTTTGCTCAACCTTAAACATTAAATCATGCATAAAAATTATTTTATGAATGCATGTACTTAAATAAAATGTGTGTCCTTAATATATATTTAATTTAATTTTTATACTAACATATAAATACTAAAATAACATTCATGCATAAAATAATTAAATATATATTTAGGACACATGCAATTTCTCATGGTTTGTACTGAACTGCTGGCTCTAACACTCAAACCCAATTTCCTAAATTCTGGCCCATTAACATTCTATTCTGGCCCAATGGGCCCAAAAGCCCAAAGACTGGCCCAATAATTTCCATGGGCTCTAAAGCCCATAAAAATTAGTGGACTAACTTAAATAAATTTATTTAAGCCCAAATATAATTAAATTTAACCCAAATAATTAAATGGAACCCAATTAAATTTTTGGATTTAATTAGGCCCATTAAACACTTAATTATACTTAATACTAAAAAATAAATTACCCAAGCCCGACTCACTTAACCTGGACCCGGACCCACTAGACTTGACCCATGATTTATTGAACCCGACCCGGGCCCAACAACCCGACCCGGACCCCTCAAAACCTCTAACCCGATCCCCCCTACCCGAACTCCCCTCGGCCGTGAGCAGCAGGCCTTCATGGCCTACTGCCGGCCAGCTCTGGCCACCCCTGGCCGGAGCGCCACCGCCCAGACGTAGCCCACGTCTGGGCGGTCCTAACCTACCGTGGCTCAGCCCGAGCCACGGTCCCTACCTCAAACCCGAAGCCCTCTTCCGTTGAACCCTAAACTGCACCCCCCTTGGACCAACATCGAACCAGCATGCCTCAGCCCCTTTCCAGCCCAAACTAGCCGAACCACACCAACCTAGGGACCCTAAGGAACCCCCTGCAACCTCTGACCAGCAGCCATACAAGTCATGAAGCAAGAAAACGTGAGCATGGAAGAAAAACATGAACAAGGTGCATAACAACCAAAACTAAACGAATTTTCTGAAATTTCCTTGAATAATTCTAATGCATACACACGCACACTATTAACCACTAATATGACACGAAAATTTGAGAAAGAAACATGCCTTGCACCGTTAAAGGAAGAGATAGGAGCGTGTAGAACGAATCCGGGACGACGGGACGACGAGCAACATTGAAACTTCGAAGAAAAATCGGCTATGGAGCCTTGGAGATTTCTGATCGATGAAGAAGATGAAGGAGAGGGGGAGATGTCGGCTGGGTGATTTAATCGTAGGATTTTTGGGGTAGGTTTAGGGTAATTAGAATAAAAATAAGGTTTAGGATAATTAAAATATCAATAAGGGTTTTTAAATATAAAATATATAACTTAAAAACTCTAATTAAGAAGTAAAATCTGATAACTAAAATTAAAATCCCGAAATATATAATTAAGGGAATTTTAAAGATAGTAAAAAGTCATTATTTTGTCTAAATTTGGATAAAAATGGACTCTTAAAATTATATAAAATTAAATACTAAAAATTTTGAGGAAATAAAACTCAAAATAATATTTTTGGGCTCTAAAAAGACTCATAAAATAATTTGGGTAGAAAGTTGTCATCTCGTCCGTCCACGGTCTCGTCTACGCGATAAAAACAATTAATTTTCATAAATCGTGAAATTCACTAATTATGGGTTAAATGCTTAAAAAATAACTTAAAACATGCACAAATAATTTACATAATTATTTAACCCATAAATCTAAAATTTTAAATAAATAAATTTCCTAATTATGCATGCGAATTTACGTATTTAAAAATACCGGGTGTTACACGCGGGGCTCAGTTTGGATGGGGCGGTCGTGCATAAACTTCGCATAAACAAGGCTAAAACGGCGCGGGCGCTCAGGAAGATGAAGCGGGCATGCATGGGATTCACACAAATCTGCTGGATTGGCATCAAAGAGCGCACGGGCGCATCGTCCTCTCGAATAAGGACTCGAAATTCCTGAAAAATAAATCATCAAAATTATTGAAATTAATTCCAAGACACACAAAAATATAACAGTTTACACAAAAATATAACTTAGTAAACTGAAAAAATAATTTAATAAATAACAAAAAAAACGAACCAGAATAAGGACGTAAAAATTAAAATTTTTGGGTTGCCTCCTAGAAAGCTCTTGGTTTATAGTTATCAGCCCGACTGCGTCTGCACTTTATTTGGGGTCCTCAATCATTGTGTTCTCCGCATGTTGTACTTCATTGCCAAAGTAATGCTTGAATCTTTGCCCATTCACCTTGAAAATTCGTCCATCTGTACATAGCAGCTCAATGGCACCATGCGGATAAACTGTCTCCACGATAAATGGCCCGAACCATCACGATTTCAGCTTTCCTTGAAATATTTTCAAACATGGGTTAAACAACAAAACTTTCTGACCCGTTTCGAATTCTCTGCGCACAATGTGTTTTCATGCCACTTCTTTGTTTGCTCCTTGTATATCTTGGCATTCTCATATGCATAATTTTGGAATTCATCCAGTTCATTCAACTGTAATTTTTGCGACCCCTCGGATACTTCAAGATCCATGTTCAGCTTCTTGACAGCCCAAAACGACTTGTGCTCCAACTTCAATGGCAAATGACACGCCTTACCAAACACTAACCTATAAGGCGACTACAAATATGTGTTTTGAATGCAGTGCGGTATTCCCAAAGAGCGTCATCGAGTTGATTGCCAAATCTTTCCTATTCGTCTTAACCATTTTCTCTAAAATTTGCTTGATTTCCCGGTTAGAGATCTCAGCGTGACCATTGGTTTATGGATGGTATGCGCACGCCACCTTATGCCTGACACCATACTTAGTGAGCAAGGTATTAAAAAGTTTATTGCAAAAGTGCGTACCTTTGTCACTGATTATTGCTCGTGGAGTTCCGAACCTCGTAAAAATGTTCTTTTGTAAGAATTTTACTACAACACGAGCATCGTTAGTAAAGGTGGCAATTGCTTCCACCCATTTCCAAACATAGTCCATGGCTAGTAAAATATAAGTGTAACCGAACGAAGGCGGAAATGGACCCATAAAATCAATGCCCCACACATCAAACAATTCGACTTCTAAAATATTTTTGAGGGGAATTTCATGCTTTCTAGAGATATTCCCAATTCTTTGACACTTATCACATGATTTCACTAAGGTGTAACTATCTCTAAATAAAGTAGGCCAATAAAAACCAGATTGTATTATCTTAGCAACAGTCTGTGTTGCTCCAAAATGTCCTCCATATGGCGCAGAATGGCATTGTTCTAGGATTTCATGTGCTACTTGACCCTCCACACATCTCCTTATCACTTGATCATTGCATCTTTTGAACACATAATGGTCATCCCACAGAAAGAACTTGACGTCATGGAAGAATTTCTTCTTTTGACGGTTATTCAAATCTGGAGGCATAGCACCACAAGACAAAAAATTAGCAATATCAGCAAACCATGGAATGGAAGAACTTACCGAAAAATCTGTTCATCTGAAAATTCTTCTTTTATGTTGTCCTCCTCCTTAACTTCTTCTAGCTCCAGTCTCGACAAGTGGTCCGCAACCTGATTTTCACTTCCCTTTTTATCCTTGATCTCAAAATCAAATTCTTTTAGAAGCAAAATCCACCTTATCAAGCGTGGTTTAGCATCCTTCTTTGAAAATAGGTAACGAATCGATGCATGGTCAGTATAAACAACTACTTTAGTGCCGATTAAATATGGTCTAAATTTATCAAACGCAAAAACTACTGCTAGCATCTTCTTTTCTGTGGTGGTATAGTTTTGTTGTGCAGCATCCATGGTACGACTTGCATATTAAATGGCTCTAAACATCTTCTCTCTCCACTGGCCCAAAGCAGCCCCCACTGCATAGTCATTGGCATCACACATCAGCTCGAACGGTTCTTTCCAATCCGAAACGATCATGATAGGTGTTGTGGTTAATGCCTTATTTATCTTCTCAAGAGCCTGCAAACAGGCATCATCAAATATGAAAGTAGAATCTTTTTCATGCAAATTACATAGGGGTTTTGTGATTTTAAAAAAATCCTTGATGAATCTCCGATAAAATCCCGCATGGCCTAAAAAACTTCTGATGCCTTTGATATTATTTGGAGGTGGAAGCTTCTTAATTGCAACCACTTTGGCCCGATCCACCTCTAATTCCCGTGATGACACTTTATGTCCAAGGACAATGCCCTCTCGAACCATAAAGTGACATTTCTCCCAGTTAAGAACTAAGTTATTTTCTTGACATCTCTGTAAAAAAAGGGAAAGGTTATGCAAACAGTGATCAAAATAGGAACCAAAGACTAAAAAATCATTCATGAAAACTTCCATCACGTCGTCCACCATATCTGCAAAAATCTCCATTATACACCGCTGAAAAGTCTTCAGTGCATTGCACAAGCCAAAAGGCATCCTCCTAAAGGAAAACGTTCCATAAGGGCACGTAAAAGTAGTCTTCTCCTGATCCTCCAGTGCTATAAGAATTTGATTATACCCTGAATAGTCATCTAAGAAACGGTAATAACAATAACCAGCAAGTCTATCAAGCATTTGAATAATAAAAAAAAATTGGAAATGATCTTTACGAGTAGCTTTGTTCAACTTCGTATAATCTATAAAAACTCGTCAGCTAGTTACTATATGCGTGGAGATTAACTCATTGTTTTCATTTTTTACCACAGTAGTCCCACCTTTCTTAGGCACCACTTGTACAGGAAACACCCAACTACTATAAAAAATAGCATATATCACACCCGCATTTAAAAATTTTAAAACTTCTTTCTTAACAACTTCTTTCATGGCGGGATTCAACCGCCTCTGATGGTCAACATAAGGAGTATAAGATTCTTTCCTTCAAAATTTTATGCATGCAGATTGTTGGACTAATACCCTTAATATCAGAAATTGACCATCCTAAAGCAGTTTTAAAATTTCTCAAGACTCTCAACAACTTATATTTTTCTACTTCAGATAGATGAGAAGAGATAATGACAGAACAAGTAGAATTCTCACCAAGGAATGAATAACATAAATGTGCAGGCAACTCTTTAATATCATGAGTTTCAGCAGATATGTAAGGACCGGGATTAATTAATATTAATCCGAACTTAATTTGATTTTAATCCAAGTATATTTAATTTGGGAATATTTAGAGTTTTGATTTAAATTCTAATATTCTTAAATTATTTAGGATTGCAATTGAATTAAAATAAGGGCCGAAGACCAAATTACAGTTATTGAAGACTTGAGGGGCTAAATTGCAAAATTGGTTGAAAGTTATCAGATATTATTTGAGTACTCAGCATGTGCACGTGTAATTTTCCTTTTCAATTCAGCAAACTTGAACAGAGCAAAGCCGAGAGCCATTTTCTTCATTTGCTTTGATCTTTAAATCCTCGTAACTTTTGCTCCGGTTATCCGATTTTGATTCCGTAAATTGTTCTGGAATCCTTATGACGAGGGCTTCGATCTCCTGTAAGTTTATGTTGTGTTTTATGGATTTCGAAATCAGTTTGTGACAAAAATCAGAGTTTAAGCTTTGGATTACGTTTATTGACGTTTATACGATTCTATCTCGAAATCGGCTTGAGGAGTTTATATGAAATGTGTCCAAGCATGAATTCCAGCTTATGATTGTTGTTTATAGCTGATATTATGAAGAGTTTGATGAGATATTATCTGATATATGTTGTATGAATGATTGAAATGAAGTAGAAATGGTTTCCGGATTATGTCGGTTATCGATTTTCAATCGCTACGCCGTTTAATCGAGTTTTTGGACTGTTTTGATATTCAATAGCTAAGCTGAAACACTTATCTTGATGATGTGAATGTTATAGAATTTTATTCTTCAGTTTCAGTTGAGTTTGGAAGGCCAACGACTCGAGACAACGACTTTGAACCGAAGAAAGTTGATTGAGGTTTGAAATGCGATCGATTGACGATCTTATGATGTTTTCGACTCGATTTTGATACAGTAGATTGGAATGAAGTTTGAAATTTGTGTATTTGATGTATCTTTCAGATTTCAAGAGTCCAGAAATGATAATAACGAAGGTATAATGACGACATCGCGAAGTAGGGACTTTGAAACTCAAGAATGACTATTATTGAGTTGGCCCGCAAAAACCACATAATTGTTTATGTTTTTGATTTGATTGTGATGTTGTCGATCCATATCAGATAGTGGATCTTTAAATTTGAGTTGATATGATGCTATATTGAATTGATTCTATGCCAAGGTTGTTGTTAACCTTATTTGCGAGTCGGTTACGAACTCATTAGATGGATATCCATGTCAAGACCAGTTATGAATCTTGATGGCCTCGAAGTTATGTGAATAAATTCGTATTTGAAGCGTTAAATTATTTTATTTGTTGAGTCGAGTTTGAATTGAGATGATGTGATTTATTTAGCGCTTTCTATATGTTGGTTATACTGAGAATCATTTCTCACCGGAGTTTATCCAGATGTTGTCTTGTTTTGTATATGTGCATGACAACAGAGAGGGCAGGAGCTGATCATCGACGTCATTGACAGCTGGGAGAGAGTCTAGCACGTGAGGACTCGGGTTGTAGATGAAGTTTTGTGAACTTTAGAAGCATAGAACCTTAGAACTTGTTGGTATGAAGTATTGTATGGAATTTGAGATAGTTATGCTTTTTATTAACCTTTGAATGAATCGTTCGATGTATATATATGCATGACTTGTTATTTGAGATCTTGTTTATTTGTTGATGCAAGTTCCAGAACGTTTAAACCATGCCTTGTATTGATTTTGGAGACAAGAATTGATAGTGTATGGTTTTGACAGCAAAAATATTTATGCCGAGTTTTCTGGAGTTGGAGGTCGCTCGATCGGCAAGAGTTCACCGATCGAGCGAGGCCTGTATTTTGCAAACAAAGAATTTGGATTTTCTTGGCCGCTCGATCGGCAGAAGTTGACCGATCGAGCGAGGCCAAATTATACTCAGACCCGAGAATTGTGATTTCTTAGCCCGCTCGATCGGTAAGATTTCACCGATCGAGCGAGGTCCAAGTTTTAAAAAAAAAATTATTTTGTTTGAGTATTCTTTTAAACACTTGATTAATGGTTCATTAATCGTTAATTGCCCTAAGATGAGATTGGCAACCCGAGGTCCCCACAACAGGTGGTATCAAAGCATAAGTTTCTTGGACTGAGAATAGATGAGTGGGGTAGACAGACATTGGCCATGAATCAGCCTGAACAGACGAATGCTGCACAGGTCCCAGGACAGTGTCTGTACATGGACAGGGTAGTACTTCTACTGATGAGTTCAGTGATGCGAATCCGATGGAGAAACTTCTGAAACGATTCCAATCATTCAAACCACCGAAGTTGCAAGGAACTGAGAATGCTGTGGAGTGCGAAAACTGGTTGGAAGATATTGAGCAGTTATTCGAGTCCATTGATTATACAGATGATCGTCGCGTGAGACTGGTAATTCATCAACTGCATGGCCTTGCCAAGAGTTGGTGGATAGCGACGAAGAGAGCATTGGAAAACCAAGGTACTTTTATTACCTGGTCTGTATTTCGAACTATTTTCTATCAGCGTTTCTTTCCTGTGTCTTATCGCAAGGACAAAGGAGCAGAGTTTGCAAGTTTACAATAGGGACAGTTAAATATTGAGGAATATGTTGCAAAATTCACTATATTGTTGAAGTTTGCTCCACATATTGCTGTTAGTGATGAAGCTCAAGCCGATCAATTCATCAATGGCTTGAATCCTGAAGTGTTTACACTTGTGAATTCGGGAAGATCGAATACCTTTGCCGATGCTCTGAATCGAGCAAAGGGAGCAGAAGCAGGGATATTGAAACAACGAGGAGCACAGTTTGTGCCACAGCCAGTGAGACAGCCCCAAGAGCAGCCACAGATTCCACCACCTCGATTTGAAGATGGAGGTAGCAGCAGTGGAAAGAAAAATTTCTTCAAGGGCAAGAGTAAACAATTCAAGAGATCTGGTGGTAGTAGCTCTTCTAGTTCAGGTAGTTCCCGACAGTCTAGAGCTGGACAGAGGTCTGATGTGTATTGCACCAAGTGTGGTGGTCGCCATACTAATGATCAATGCCGAGGTGTGTTTGGCAGTTGCCACATTTGCAACAAGATGGGACACTTTGCGAGAGTGTGTCCACAACGAGGTTCTGAGGGTGCACAGGGTACTGGATCATCAAGACTGGTGGGTCAATCTACATCTTCTGTTCACTCTTTTCAACCACAGCCTGCAGCACAGAGTAGAGGAGGAGGTCAGGCGGTGAATCAACCTCCGAGGCAACAAGCACGAGTGTTTGCATTGACAGGGGAGCAAGCACAAGCAGCACCAGATGATGTGATTGCAGGTAACTGTTTTCTTTTTGGTTATCCTGCCTATGTCTTATTCGATACTGGTGCGTCGCATACCTTCATATCTGAACAATTTTTTACGTTGTATTCATTGTATGTTGAGTCATTAACTACTGTAGTGTCTATATCTTCACTGTTGGGAAAAGGTATAATATCAGTGAAGTCTGTTAGAAATTGTGTACTACAGTACGAAGGTAATGAAGTTGAGCTTGACTGAATCGTTCTTGGTTTATCTGATTTTGACTGTATAATCGGTATTGATATGTTAACCAAGTACAGAGCAACAGTTGACTGTTTTCAGAAGATAGTGAGGTTCAGACCAGTGATGGCTGACGAATGGAAATTTTATGGTAAGGGTGCTAGATCTAAAATTCCCTTGATCTCTGTTATTGCTATGACTGATTTGTTACAGAAGGGAGCAGAGGGATTTCTGATCTATGCAGTTGATATACTGAAGACTGGTCCGAAATTGACTGATATACCGGTGGTGAATGAGTTTGCAGATGTATTCCCTGATGAGATTCCAGGATTACCACCGTACCGTGAAGTAGACTTTGGTATTGATTTGATGTCAGGTACTCAGCTGATATCAAAAGCACCTTACCGAATGGCACCAATTGAACTGAAAGAACTGAAAGACCAACTTGAAGATTTGTTGGCCAAAGGATATATCAGACCGAGTGTATCCCCATGGGGTGTTGGAAAACGCGGCTCTCTGATCAATCACGATTGACACTGCTTTAGTGTGGACGTTGTTCAACAATAAAACCGCCGTTTCAAGCGCATAGCCCCAAAACGAAGGTGGAAGCTCAGTGAAGCTCATCATGGATCGAACCATGTCCAACAATGGGGTGCTCCAGTATTATTTGTAAGAAAGAAAGACGGATCGATGAGATTATGTATTGACTACCGGCAATTGAACAAAGCAACGGTAAAGAATCGCTATCCTTTACCTCGTATCGATGATTTATTTGATCAATTGAAGGGATCGTCAATATATTCGAAGATTGATCTACGATTCGGATATCATCAATTGAGATTTAGAGACGAAGACATTCCTAAGACTGCATTTAGAACCAGGTATGGCCATTATGAATTTATAGTCATGCCTTTTTGTTTAACGAATGCACCAGCAGTTTCTATGGGATTGATGAATAGAGTATTTCAAAGATATTTAGACAACTTTGTGATTATTTTTATCGATGATATTTTGATATACTCTAAGAATCTGTGTGAACATGCTGATCATCTCCGAATTGTACTGAGAACATTAAGAGGAGAGAAATTGTATGCCAAGTTATCCAAATGTGAATTTTGGTTGCAGAGAGTTGTTTTTCTTGGTCATATAATTTCGGGAGATGGCATTTCAGTTGATCCGAGTAAGGTTGAAGCTGTGATCAATTGGCAGAGACCGACATCTGTGCCAGAAATTCGAAGTTTTATGGGCTTAGCTGGTTATTACCGTCGATTCATTCGAGATTTTTCATCAATAGCGAAGCCTATTACACAACTTACACAGAAAAATGCACCATTTATTTGGTCTGAGGCGTGTGAAAGAAGTTTTATCGAACTCAAGAAGAGATTGACTACAGCGCCGGTTTTGAAAATCCCTACAGGTACTGGTGATTTTGTTGTTTATTGTGATGCTTCTCACCAGGGTTTGGGATGTATTTTAATGCAGAAAAGACATGTTGTCGCTTATGCTTCTCGACAAATAAAACCACATGAAGTCAGGTATCCGATTCATGATCTTGAATTGGCTGCAATTGTTTTTGCATTAAAGATCTGGAGACATTACTTATATGGCGAGAAGTTTGAAATCTTTTTTGATCACAAAAGTCTGAAGTATCTGTTCTCACAATCCAAATTGAATATGAGACAACGACGATGGCTTGATTCATTGAAGGATTTTTATTGTGAAATCAAATATTATCCGGAAAAATCTAATGCAGCAGCGGATGCCCTGAGTAGAAAGGTTTGTGCTCTGTCTTTGTCTACTGTAGGTGTATCTAATTTGATTGAAGATTGTTGTATTTCTGGGTATGTATTTGAGATGGATAGAAGGCCGATGAGAGTGTATGCAATCAGTGCTGAGCCAGAATTGCTGATTCGCATTAGAGAAGCGCAGAAAGCCGATCAAAATGTGCAGAAATCGATTGAAATGATCTGATTAGGACATCAGTCTGAGTACAAGGTTAGTGATGATGATATCCTGTATGTGAATAACCGAATAGTTGTTCCCAATATTGCAGACTTGATACAGAATATTTTGAAAGAAGCCCATTGCAGTCGCTTTAGTGTTACAACGACTTGAAGAATCAGTACTGGGGGAAACAAATGAAGTCTGATGTGACTGAATTTGTATCTAATTGTTTGAATTGCCAATAGGTGAAGGCTGAAAGAAAAAAACTAGGTGGCTTATTACAGAGTTTATCTATTCCTGAATGGAAATGGGATCACATTTCCATGGACTTTGTAACGAAGTTGCCACGATCATCTCGAGGATGCGATGCTGTTTGGGTGATCATCGACAGATTGACAAAATCTGCGTGCTTTATTCCTTACCGAATGACTTATCGTCATGATCAAATGGCGGATCTCTATATTCGGGAAGTGGTAAGACTACATGGTGTGCCAAAGCCGATTGTATCTGACCGAGATCCGAGGTTTACTTCGCACTTTTGGCATAGCCTACAGGAATCTTTAGGTATGCGCTTACATTTGAGTACTGCTTATCATCCTCAAACTGACGGTCAATCTGAACGAACTATTCAGACGCTTGAGGATATGCTCAGAGTTGTAGTACTTGATTTTGGTGTTACATGGCAAAATTCTATACCACTCGTGGAATTTTCGTATAACAACAGTTATCAGATGAGTATAGAGATGGCACCATTTGAAGCATTATATGGGAAGAAGTGTCGATCGCCTTTGTATTGGGATGATGTTTCTGAAGTACCTGAGTTAGGGCCAGATATGATCAGACAGATGACTGAGAAGGTGAAACTGATACAGCAGAGAATGAGAACAACACAGCACAGCACAGACCAGATATGCGAATATACGATGATGGCCATTATCTTTTGATCAGGGAGATAAAGTGTTTCTGAAGATTTCACCGTTCAGAGGCACCGTTCGATTTGGTAAACGATGAAAATTATCTCCGAGGTATATTGGGTCGTATGAGATTCTCGAGAAGATAGGTCATCTAGCTTATCGACTCGCTCTTCCTATGTATGTATCTGGAATACATGATGTCTTTCATGTATCGATGTTGAGGAAGTATATATCTGATGCGTCTCATGTGATTCGTTCTGATGAAGCTGAGTTGGATGATACTCTTAGTTATTTCAAACAACCTATTCAGATTCTCGATAGGAAGACAAAGCAACTCCGAACGAAGACCATTCCATTGGTGAAGATTCAATGAAGTCAACACGGAGTTGAAGAGGCGACGTGGGAAGTCGAAGAAGATATGAAACAACGATTTCCTTACCTATTTCACTGATGTGAGTTCTTATTCAGTTTTCAGTTATTCTTTATTCTTATGAGCATGCAGTCTGCATATCTATACTGTTTATGAATTCTAGGACGAACTCATGTCTTAGTGAGGGAGAAATGTAAGGCCCGATATTAATTAATATTAATCCGAACTTAATTTGATTTTAATCCAAGTATATTTAATTTGGGAATATTTAGAGTTTTGATTTAAATTCTAATATTCTTAAATTATTTAGGATTGCAATTGAATTAAAATAAGGGCCGAAGACCAAATTGCAATTAGTGAAGACTTGAGGGGCTAAATTGCAATATTGGTTGAAAGTTATCAGATATTATTTGAGTACTCAGCATGTGCACGTGTAATTTTCCTTTTCAATTCAGAAAACTTGAATAGAGCAAAGCTGAGAACCATTTTCTTCATTTGCTTTGATCTTTAAATCCTCGTAACTTTTGCTCCGGTTATCCGATTTCGATTCCGTAAATTGTTCTGGAATCCTTATGACGAGGGCTTCGATCTCGTGTAAGTTTTATGTTGTGTTTTATGGATTTCAAAATCAGTTTGTGACAAAAATCAGAGTTTAAGCTTTTGATTACGTTTATTGACGTTTATGCGATTCTATCTCGAAATCGGATTGAGGAGTTTATATGGAATGTGTCCAAGCATGAATTCCAGCTTATGATTGTTGTTTATAGCTGATATTATGAAGAGTTTGATGAGATATTATCTGATATATGTTGTATGAATGATTGAAATGAAGTAGAAATGGTTTCGGGATTACGTCGGTTACCGATTTTCAATCGCTACGCCGTTTAATCGAGTTTTTGGACTGTTTTGATATTCGATAACTAAGCTGAAACACTTATCTTGATGATGTGAATGTTATAGAATTTTATTCTTCAGTTTCAGTTGAGTTTGGAAGGCCAACGACTCGAGACAACGACTTTGAACCGAAAAAAGTTGATTGAGGTTTGAAATGCGATCGATTGACGATCTTATGATGTTTTCGACTCGATTTTGATACAATAGATTGGAATGAAGTTTGATATTTGTGTATTTGATGTATCTTTCAGATTTGAAGAGTCCAGAATCGATAATAACGAAGGTATAATGACGACATCGTGAAGTAGGGACTTTGAAACTCAAGAATGACTATTATTGAGTTGGCCCGCAAAAACCACATACTTGTTTATGTTTTTGATTTGATTGTGATGTTGTCGATCCATCTCAGGTAGTGGATCTTTAAATTTGAGTTGATATGATGCTATATTGAATTGATTCTATGCCAAGGTTGCTGTTAACCTTATTTGCGAGTCGGTTAAGAACTCGTTAGATGGATATCCATGTCAAGATCAGTTATGAATCTTGATGGCCTCGAAGTTATGTGAATCAATTCGTATTTGAAGCATTAAATTACTCTATTTGTTGAGTCGAGTTTGAATTGAGATGATGTGATTTATTTAGCGCTTTCTATATGTTGGTTATACTGAGAATCGTTTCTCACCGGAGTTTATCTAGCTGTTGTCTTATTTTGTATGTGTGCATGACAACAGAGAGGGCAGGAGCTGATCATCGACGTCATTGACAGCTGGGAGAGAGTCTAGCACGTGAGAACTCGGGTTGTAGATGAAGTCTTGTGAACTTTAGAAGCATAGAACCTTAGAACTTGTTGGTATGAAGTATTGTATGGAATTTGAGATAGTTATGTTTTCTATTAACCTTTGAATGAATCGTTCGATGTATATATATGCATGGCTTGTTATTCGAGATCTTGTTTATTTGTTGATGCAAGTTCCAGAACGTTTAAACCATGCCTTGTATTGATTTTGGAGACAATAATTGATAGTGTATGGTTTTGACAGCAAAAATATTTATGCAGAGTTTTCTAGAGTTGGAGGCCGCTCGATTGGCAAGAGTTCACCGATCGAGCGAGGCCTATATTTTGCAAACAGAGAATTTGGATTTTCTTGGTCGCTCGATCGGCAGAAGTTGACCGATCGAGCGAGGCCAAATTATACTCAGACCCGAGAATTGTGATTTCTTAGGCCGCTCGATCGGTAAGATTTCACCGATCGAGCGAGGTTCAAGTTTTTAAAAAAAAATTATTTGGTTTGAGTCTTCTTTTAAACACTTGATTAATGGTTTATTAATCGTTAATTGCCCTAAGATGAGATTGGCAACCCGAGGTCCCCACAAGATACCACTGGTGCACTATTTTCCAATGCTTCAGATTCCTTAGGACTCACCCTTTTTTCTTTCGGAGCTCCCTCGAGAAATGCTTCTTGTTCACGTCGCTCCCAATCTTCATCCTTATCAAATGCCTCATCTGCAACCAAAAATCTTTCTAATGGATCATTACTTCCTGCACATGAAAAAGAATTATGAGAATCAATAATTTCAATGCTTTTACATGTACTTACCTCGTTTGGTCCCCTCATGGTACGATAGATATTGAAGATCACAGCTTCACCACCAACTCTAAGCGTGAGCTCACCTTTATGGACATCTATTAGCGCTCTAGCAGTAGCCAGAAAGGGTCTCCCAAAAATTAATGGAGTTTCTTTATCCTCATCCATGTCCAATATCACAAATTCTGCTGGAAATATGAACTTGTCGACCTTCACCAAAATGTCCTCCACAATACCCCGTGGATATGTGATACTTCGATCTTCCAGCTGTAATGTGATGCTAGTCGCCTTGACTTCTCCAAGCTCCAACGTCTTGTAAACAAAAAAGGGCATTAAATTTATAATCGCTCCTAAATCACATAAAGCTCTATTTACTTTAGCTCCACCAATAAAACAAAAAATAGTAAAACTCCCTGGATCCTTAAACTTTTGCGGAAATTTTTTCTGCAGGATTGCGCTGCACTCTTCTGTCAGGTTCACCACTTTATTGTCTTGCAACCTTCTCTTCTTGGACATCACATCTTTGACGAACTTAGAATAGTTAGGCATCTGTTCCAGAGCATCTGCAAAAGGAATATTGATGTGTATCTTCTTGAAGATGTCTAGGAACGTGGAAAATTTCTCATCAAGTGCCTTCTTCTTGAACCGCTGTGGGTAAGGATGTTGTGGCTTGTACATCGGTTTTGAGTCAAGTTCTTTCTTCTTCTCTTCGACAATTTCTTCCTCAACCACTTGTTATTCCGCTTCCTTTAATTTTTCATGTTCTTCTCTTCTTTATTCAGCTACTAGTTTCTTACCACTCCTTAACTCCACTGCTTTGCATTTCTCTTTTGGGTTCACTTCATTATTTCTGGCAAATTGTCCTCGATTTTGATCCTTCAAAGCATTTGCAAGCTGCCCAATCTGTGTTCCATGTATTTCATCATAGCCCCTAAACTACACATATGTATCTCCATGCTATCAAGTCGAGTCTCAGTTTTCGACATTCTCTTGCTAGATTCATTGACAAATGTAGAGACAACATCCTCCAAAGATGCCTTCCCTTCACCCTTGTTTGTATTGAATCCCGGAGGAGGATTCAACATATTTTTGTTGTTGGCATAGGAAAAATTCTCATGGTTACATAATCCAGGATGATAAGTATTAGGGAGAGGGTTACCTCGATAATTTTCATAGCCTCTGAGATTTATATACTGAGCTTCCACAGACGGATGAGATTCTTCTATGGCAACCAAAACACCTGATGGATCTTCTACACTCACCTTATTCAACACAGCAACTCATGTAGTCATCGCAGATAATTGTGCAATGATGGAAGTGAGAGGATCAACGCTATACACTCATTTCTTGACGCCCATGCGTTCAGATGACCATTGATAACTATTGATGGTCATTTGTTCCAGCATCTCATAGTCCAGAATGGGATCCTTTGAAAATATCTTACCACCACCAGCAGAGTCCACTGACATTCTTGTAGGCGTGTTCAAACCATTGCATAAAAGCTTGATTTCTTCCCAATCTGCAAATTATGGTTAGGACAACGCCTCAACAAATATTTATACATTTCCCATGCCTCATATAGTTGTTCTGAATCATGCTGATGAAAGGTGTTGATCTCAATCTTCAGCTGGGTGGACTTGGCAGGTGGAAAATATTTTGCCAGTAACTTCTCTGTCATTTCCACCCATTTATTAATACTGCCCAACGGCAATTATTGTAACCAACTTATAGCCTGGTCCCTGAGAGAAAAGGAAACAAGAGTAAACATATAATATCCTCAGAAACACCATTCATCTTTACCGTATCAGTTATCTCCAAGAAAGTACGTAGGTGTAGGTGAGGATCAGATGTGGCGCTCCCATTGAATTGGTTCTTCTGGACCATGTGATCAACATCGGCTTCAATTCGAAGTTGTTGGAATTTATCGTCCCTCAAGCAACTCCATAATAGTGAGTTTGGATCGTCGGCCTGAAATAATCTCTGATTGGCTCCAGGGGAGCTTGATTCACATTATCTTCAGCCGTGTTCTGTTGTTCTTCTAGTCTCCTCTCTCTTCTCAAAGCACGGGCAGTTTGCTCTATCTCTAGATCAAAAAGTAGAGAATTCGCACTTTGAGTTCTTCGCTTGAACTGCGAGTAAGAAGAATTAAAATTAATTAATTACTAAAAATAAAATAAAGAAAAACTCTAAATTAAAACTTAGACTAATTAGAAACAAGACTAAACAAAATCAACAATTTACTCCCCGGAAACGGCGCCAAAAACTTGTTGCGAAATTTACGCTCGCAATCGCACGATTGTCAATTTTTAGTAAAGAGTAAGTGAAGTGTCGATCCCACGAAGAGTAACATGAAAATATTCAGTGCTTGTAATTAAAATAGTCTTAATTTTATTTTAGAAATTCAATTTTTATAGATTTGCTAGAAAATTAAATAAATGATTGAAATTAACAAGCGCACACACAATTTTTAAAGGTTTATCAATCAATGAGAAATGGTCTAGAGGTATTGATTTCACCTGGTTTCAACAATATTCACTCCTAATCAATCTATTTTCATGAAATTTTTTCAATTAATAACCAAGAACTCTTAAACTATTCTATTTCCCTCTCCCGAGCAACAAATAGATTGTATCAACTACAGTTCAATTTCAATATCCTTATTAAAAATCTAGCCGCAGTGATATTTGTAAACCGATGTTCCTTAAAGGTTCTATTAAATTTATATACTCTCCCGAGCTATATAAACAATTAATAGGGTGAATTCTAATGGTCCTATTCAAATTCCGAACTCCCGAGTGCCGGATCCCAAATAAATAACAGATAAATTTATGACCAGTATATTGAAAAGACATTCAAATTTAGAAACACAATTAATCTAGAGAAATTCAATTTAATAAAATCAATTATTCATAAACATGTCTCAACCAGGCTACACCAACCTCTAGACTAGAAAATTTTAGTTCACAATAAAATTCAAGCACAAACAAATCATGTTTAATAATCCAAACATAATTCGACAATCAATAAAAGATAAAAGATAGAATAAAAAAGTCGTAGTCTTTCTTCCGTGTCCGGTTGAAAAGCCTTCGTCTTCGTTCCAAGTATTCTTCCATTCACGATCTCCGAAATCTCACAAAAATCTCACAAAGTTGTGCTCTCAAAAGTATTGTGTTGTGGCGGCTGCGAGGTACCTTCTTTCACTCAGAAAAATCCCTTTTATATTACCTCAATATTGTCCAAAATAAGCCCAAGAAAATCCCTAAAAGTTTCCATAAAACTCGGATAATAAAATTCTGAACGAGCGACGGCGCGGGCGCCCAGTTTACAGCGCGGATGCGCGTTATTCTCGCTGATTCATACTCCAAAAATTCCCAGCACGCGTGGGAGCGCAGAGAAGCGAAGTGGGCGTGCCTTTCCCTCAACTTTGTTTCTTCAATTTCTGTTGGAAAACTTTAATGTAAAACATACCCTTTGCAGTTCGCAACTGCTTGAGGTATTCCTTGCAGTTACGTTTCCAATGACCGGGTTTCTTGCAATGATGGCAAACTTGTTTAGACTTGTCCAATTTTGCATGTAACATTTGGCCTTGAGATCATGGTCCAACCATTTCTCTAGTTCGGCCAACCTTTCGGCAGTTACATCAGCCGGGGCTGTTTTCGGAGAAGCCTTTTCTAACACTTAGAAAATCTTTTCCGAACTTAGGACAATCTTAACTTATGGAATCATTCTGTATTGTTTGCGTCAATAAGTTTGTTTTGTTGGAGAACAGAAACATGTGGATTACTGAGATAAAACAGACAATTATCGATGATTGTTTAAATAATTTACTAAGACATAAAATAGGCGAATTTAATTTTATGAATCTCACTCCCACTATTTTAACGATTTCACCACCCTCTAGTGAAAACGGGAAACTTTTTCCTTAGTGAGAACATGGAGTCCAATTGACAAACTTATGGTCCCGAATAATATCAGCCAACCATAATTCTCAAAAGGTAGAGCCCAATTGCTTCCAAAGCAACCCCCATGTATTTACCTCATGTCCAATAAGGGCCCAATAATATGACGCCGTTTAAAGTGACATGTCAAGATGACCCATCAATATTAAGTTGTGATGGACGGTCGCCATGTGGATCCCCCAATAATATGAGCCGATCCCATGGGAGTTCCACCCAACTTACAACATTTGTCGATCCAATGTACAGCTTTCCGACGGACGGGCCCCCCCAATAATATGAGCCGGACCGTATCCGCGGGTAGCATCACATACATTGACCGTTGATGGAAGGTAGGAACATTTAAACAATATTTAAATTTCCTTTATTTATCTTGATATAAATTTTAAATCATATTTAAAATGAGGGATTTTATTTATAAAATTATTTGTCTCATCATATTTAATTTATTGCATGCATTGCCGGATTCACGCAATTTATGTCTAAACATGCATACAATCATAATATCACATATTATATAGGATGATCGATTCCATTTCTAATTGACCCGTGGTTGCCAATCACGGGTCTTAGTCCAATCCTAGGTAATATGCAGTATGCAAATGCAATCCTATTACATATGCTTCCAATTTACATTTCTTCAGTCTTCATTGTCTGCTGGGCCCACCATCTTCAAATCTTGATCTCCCACTAAATCTAATGTATTTACAATTAAATAACAATGACAAGTAGGGGACACATTTTTAGGGGTGGGAACGGGCTATAAACCAAGCCCACTTTTATTACATATGACATTCATATCGGGCCATAAACCAGGCCCATTAATAAAACCAACAACAATAAAGACAAAATGTAAATTCCTAACATACACCTACAAAATTGGTCATGGCAATCGATCATCCTTATCCAATAACATTTAATTCAAAATTAATTTATTGGATAACATGCTGTGGCAATTCAAATTTAAACAAGATAAAATCATATTTATATATAAATCACATTTCACATATAAAATCATATTTTATCTCCATATCAAATAAAATCATATTTTATCTATAAAATCCAATTTTACAAATAAAATCATATTTTATCTAATATATCATAAGATCATATCTTATCATCAATTGTACCAAAATAATTGATTTCAAAATTCAATTTACGGATAAAATATTAAAATTTTCCAAAAATTCAAATTTATCCAAAATCAATTTTTAAAATTTACGGACTCGAACAATTCGATCCGAAATCTCGTGAACCAATCAAAAACAATTTTTGACCGGACCAAAAATAAAATTTTAAATATTAAAATTAATAAAAATTAAAAATTAATTTTTCCCGCGGGCCACCCGGGACACTCCCGGGTTGGCCCGCACCCGGGGCGCGGGCCGGGGGCAGCCCGGCTGCCCCCTTAGGGCAGCGCCTGGCGCCGCCCCTGGGCGGCGCCGTGCGCTGCCCTGGGCGGCGCCGAGCGCCGCCCTGCGCTGCGCTGGGCAGCGCCGAGCGCCGCCCCTGGGCAGCGCCGAGCGCTGCCCTGCGCAGCGCCCAGCGCTGCGCTGGGCAGCGCACAGCGCTGCCCTGGGCGGCGCCGTGCGCCGCCCTGGGCGGCGACGGTCGCCGCCTTGGGCGGCGCTGTGCGCCCCCTTTGGGCGGCGCCGTGCGCCGCCCGGGGCAGCAACAATTGCTGCCCCACCGGGCAGCGATCCAATCGCTGCCCGGGTTTTGCCCCGAAAAAAATTTTTATTAAAAATATTTATTTTGTTTCATAAACCGAGACTCAAAAATTTTGTACAATTGATTATTCAATCGATTGATCTGAGCAACCTGGCTCTGATACCACTGTTGGAAAACTGGCGAGTTCCCAGACCAATTACGATTGATACCCGGTGCAGCGGAAGTTTAAAAATTTTTCATGGAACGTTTCCATGGTATGGGTATCAACCGTTCATCGATTGAATTACGTGTGTGTAAAATTTAAATAACAATTAAATAAATTTTACCTCAAATCTCGCAACGAGATTAATGGACACCAACAGAACAATTCTGCTCTTGTTGTCTCTCCCTGGAACCGATGAACGCCTTCAATCAGGTCCACGAACAGAGGTTTAATCCCTCTGATAGATTGCACTAGAAAATCTATCAGAAGTTTTCTGCGAAGAGAATACACGAATTTGATTCGTTATTCCTGACTGCAATTCAAAATCACAGACCGGAATTTCTCGGGCAGAGCAAGGGGGCGGCCGAAATTCTTTGAGAGAGAATAGGGTTTTCGAATTTTTGCTCTCAAAAATTATGACCTGTTCTTTTTAATTTCTGTACTGAAATAACTTATTTATAATGCAGGCCACTAACACCTTAGGGCCCATTAGTCATAAGCTGGGGCCCGACAAGCAAAGCCCGCTCGTTCAGAAATTAATATAAAATTCATCGTGACTCCGATTGATGAAACGATTTCACCAATGTGCACAGAAACCATTTCTGCACGTTTTAAAGTCAAAATAAATTTTCCTGAATCCGAATTCAGTGGTTTCCAAAAATGTCCATCCCTATGTCATTTTAGGAAATCCTACTCCCTTACTCTTATTTAAGAAGTCCAACTCCTTAGTTCATTAAATTTAACTCTTTAAATTTAACTATCTCAACGGGGATTAAAACTCCATTACACTGTGTGACCCTCAATGGTTCAGGGATACAGCTAGCCGTGGGCTCACAACTCCTTGTGACTCGGAACAACACTTTCCGACTTGCCCAACGAATCATGGTAAAGCGCCTAGCAACATCGCCCCATGATTCCCTAGGTATCACTGATAGTGCCTACAAGAACCAGTAGATTTTGGTTAGCGTACAGTACGGTCCCTTCATCCATATATCCCGATCGAATCAACAACCATTGGTATATCGAGAGTCGCTCAAGATTCGATAACTATGCAATACATCTTGAAGATCAAATTAGTGACATCGCATGTGCTACTAAGAAACCATTTCTTAAATCACATCAAGTACTCTGGCCAGAGATTTGTCACACTAATATCTCCTCAGATCGCATAGGATATCCACACTCGCAAGTATGTGGTGAATCCTTGACAACAATGCATTGACTCCTATATGTGTCGTAACTGTACCCAATCTCGACACCTGATGACCCCTCAGAGTCGGTAAACGAGTCAAAGCACAGTACTAGCATATAGAGTCTCCATGATGTTTCAAGTCGTAAGGACTAATGGTGTACAACCAAAACCGCGGACTTTATCCACTCGATAAGTGATAACCACTTGGAAAGTCCGGATAGGGTAGTTCGACTATTCATCCTATGAATATCCATTTGCATGCTTCGAACATCTCCATGTTCCCTACCAATGAAACATGGTACTCCGCATCGCAAATGCTAGTCTCAAACTCGAGCGATCCTTATCCTTATTATCGGACGGCTCAATCGACTAGGAACGGTTTTAGAATATACAGTGACTATAAGATGTATTTCATGATAGACATCTCCATGTTCTACCACATCTTACATACACTATAGTATATTCAAGGTCTTTATCAAAACAACAATAGTATATCACAATATAACAATATGAAGTAATATAAAGTCATTGCCATAAAAGTGTAAATAATATTAAACAAAAGATTGTTTATACAAAGAGTCAACAAAGCCCATAGCCACACAGTTGGCTCACTGGGCACCCACTCTTACAATTTCTTCACAGGCTGCGCGGGCGCTCCTCTAACTTGTGCGGGTGCGCCTTGTTCCCTAATTTTTCCATTTTCTTCTCTTTTTCAACTCTTAATTTCCACTTTTTTCTCCAATCTTTTGGGCTTAATTCCACTTAAACTCATCATACTCCATTAATTCCTACAATCACAAAAAGAACAACAAATTCACGCAATATCTTCCAATAAATCACAAAAGCCAAGTAAAATATTAAACAAATTAAGTGCACAAAATGCACTTATCAACCCTTCACTATAATTCTAGCACGCAACATTTCTCAATTCAATGTTCGCACAAAAATTTCAATGATACCTTAAATTTAGTCTAGGTCCTCGCAAAGTTCGGACTCACTAATTAACTTGCAAAACTTATATATATCTATCCTTAATAAAATCTAGCCACTTACTAAAGTTCGACTAAAATTCATCCATAAGAAAATTATTTCCTTTAGTAACACCACAATTAATAACTCATAAGGTATATCCCCGGGTAGACTCCTATCTTCCATCAGATTGCAGAACTCACTAAATCTCTAAATCAACATGCTTTTAAAATAATAAATATACCCTAAACAAACACTTAAAAATATTAAACATACATCATACACTAAACTTCATGCATAAAATAAATTAGAAAGATAACTCTTTGAAAATATTTTTAAATTGATGACATCAAAACATTTAAAGTAGTACTTCAAATACGACTAACATATAAAATTTATTAAAACTTACAGATTTTGAGGCGAGACTTCTCGAGCTTCTTGCAATCGGCAATAGGCACAAACCCAAACCAAGAACATGCTCTGATACTAACTAAAACGACCATCTAACCTCTAATATTTAAAACATATTAAAATAATGCATAATTTTTCAAAAATTTCGGCATGACCTGTATACAACTCTTAAAATCCATCTGTCTCAACAAACACACCAAGGATGCAAACAAACGAGAAAGATATTCGAAACAATAAACGAGCATGAAATAATAAAAGTGGTTCAAAATCACAAACATAAAAGTCTAACAATCGAATAGTTTAACATGCCAACAAAACTGATCTAGAAGTTCTTAAATTTACATCTAACCAATATTCAAAATAAAATACATCAAAACTATACGTTTAAATAACATCTATGTAAGACTAACATAGGTCGGAGGGATGCGTCAAGCCCGCATCGCATTCCACACAAGATTCATGCCCCTCGATCTCATCGAAAGTCTAACCTGCACCAAGAAAAGTAGTGAGTCTAAAGACTCAACATGTATAAAGCATGTAATAACGAAGAATACATAATACATGCACACGACTTTTAAAATATTTGTACTCAAAATACTATGAAACTTTTCTAGGAAAAATGCTTGAAGTTAAATGTAGACAAGACTTAGAACTTTTAAAAAAATCGCATACAATGAACTCACTCAACTTTAACTCAAACTCACACTTGAAACTTTAATTTTACTAATGTATTTAAGCATAAACTTTCATAAACTTTAAATTTGAACTTTAATCTGTGAATTTAGATCCTCGATTGTGACCTTCTTTGTTTGATCAATCAATGGCTACAGTACTATGCCGGCAAGGACGCCGAGATTTCTCCCGACCCCTTATTGCCTTTCTATGGCAAGGACACCAAGATTTATTCCGGCCCCACATTGCCCCTCTATGGCAAGGACATCGAGATTTCTCCCAACCCCACATTTCCCCTCTATGGCAATGACACCGAGATTTCTCCTGGTACCACAATGCCCCTTTGATTTGGTAGGGGAGCCAGGATGTCTCCCGGCCGCACACTACAAGTCTGATTTGGCAAGTGAACCGAGGCATCCCCCGACCGACATTGCACGTCTATTGTCACAATCAATTCTCCACATTCAAAATATTTTCTTGCCTCAACTTCAAACTTTTACTTTACTCAACAAGCATAAAGGTCTTGTACTCAACTTGTTTAAAACTTACTCAACTCAAATGAAAATTTCTTTGAAACCAATCACTAAAATACTCAAATTTAGAAGATGAAAACATGCTTTAAATCAATGAAAAATAATGGTTAAGTGGCTGACCACCCTAGGCTAGACTAATCAACCAAAACCCCCCTTTCTTCTCAACCAAGAATCACCACGAGCGTTCAAACCGGAAAAAAACCCATAACTCGACATTTCCTTAACCGAATTTACTTTCGCTTGAAACGATACCCTCTACACACCCTAAAATAAACCAAGGACCAAACCCTAACCTCCGGAGTAAGCCCAAGAAGCCTGTTCCAATAGGGTTCCCGGACAGCCCTTAAACTCCCCAAAAAATCTGCACTAATCACCTTAACTTAATTCACCCTTAACTTACCCAAAACTTAACCGAATGGTCCCCAAATTGAACCGACACGACCATCACATCCTAGACTTTAAATATGACCAGGCCACCCCCTGTCCAGACCTCTTATCCATCCAACAGAACCGAAATCTAGAGGCAAAACAAAGGGACGTCAAATCCCTGCACAAGTTCACTACTATCTTAAACCCTTACGAACACTAAACAGAATGAATTTCCCAACTTCCAACTTACAAACCGACTCTATTAACTCCCCTTAGACCACGTTGAAACCTAAATCCAAGCCCTCACACTTAAAGCTAGCTCAAAGTCCCATTTTAGGCCGACTTGGCCCAACCGGAAATCCTCTACTACACGGCCTAACTCCAGCCCTCAATCCCCTCACCTCCAACCCTTCTAACCAACTCAAACTTCATCCAATACACCAATTAACTCCAAAACAAAATGCTTAGGCAGCCCTTAAGCATTATTCAACCAAATTTCCAAAAATGAGCTCAATCAACACATAAGACACAAGCTGAAATTTTTGAAATACACAAGCCCTTTCAAGAATTGATAAGTGCAATTTATGCACTTAATTTATATATGATTTTAATTGAATTTTGTGATGTATCGAGTGGATTTTATGTGTTTTACTTGTTGTTTTTGTGAGATGTAAGGATTGAAAGAAAAGTACCGAGAATAAATGGAAAACCAAATTACGGGACAGAAAACTTCAGAAAATTACTGGAGATGCTAGAGACAACAAAATCCGATCTTCACCATTCAAAATAAATCTTAAGATTCTTTGAAGCTTCTGTCAATCTTTCAGATTGATCCCACGGTTATATTGTGAGATATGATTTTTTGACAAATGTCGCGCGCTGGACCATGAACTATAGCGTAGATGCGCGAGAAACAAGTGCATCAACGCAATTTGGACGAGAATGTCTTGAGCTTCTGCGCCAATTTGAGCGCATCTGCGCCTAAAATCAGTACGTGTACGTGAAGATTTCAGCATATGGGCAAAAAGAGAGCATCTGCGCTAAAAGCCAGAAACTTGAGGAAACCTTAAGCTCTTCTGCGTGAGGATGAAGAGCAGCTGCGCAAAATTCCAGAAACATGAAGATTGATGATGCGCATATGCACTTGTGAAGGAGAGCCTCTACGCAATATGAAGAAATCAAAGAAGCTGCGCAACAAGGAAAGCATCTGCGCATGAATTCAAGAAAATTCGCTCTTATTTAGAGCATCCGCGCTTCTGCGTTATTTTGGGAAAAACTACGGAGTTTTGGAAATATGAACTTCTGATATTTTTGGGCTTGATCAATGGGATTTCACCTACATATAAAAGAAAACTTGTGCAACATAATAGAAGGAGAGCCGACACAACTCAGACAAAATTTGGGAGAGATTGATCGTGAACTTTTGGGAGAGAAATATGGGCAAAACGTGAAAAACATCAATCAACAAATAAGAAGATAGATCGACCGGACACGGAATCGCATATTCGGATTTGTTTTCTTCCTTTCAAATTTATTGTCATTGAATTGATGTCTAGACTTTTGAAGATGAATTGGTTTTATTTATTTTTTATCATGAACTAAATTTCTTAGTCTAGAGGTTGACGTAGCTTGGTGTAGACACTTTTACAACTCTTTACTTTTATTATATTGAATTATTCTAAATTAATTGTTTTTTTCTAGATTTTATTGTCTTTTCAATTAATTGATCATTAATTGAACTGTTATATTTATTTGAAATCATTTCTCGGGAGATGGGATTTTGAATAGGATCATTAGAAATTACACTGTTAATTGTTCATATAGCTCGAAAGAGTATATAACGTTAACGGAGCTTTGAAAGAACATCGTTTTTCACATATCACTAAGACTAGATTTTTAATAGGGATATTAGAATTGAATCTTAGTTGATACACATTACTTGTTGCTCGGGAGAGGGAAATAATATACTTAAGTATTCTTGGCTATTAATTGAATAGAATTCATGAAAATAATTTAATTAGAAGTATTTGTTGTTGAAACCAGGTGAAATCAAATCCTCCAGAAATTTTTCTCTCATTGATATTTTCTGAAGTTGTGTCTGCGCTTTGCTAAAATTTTTTGAATTTATTTTAAGTTGACAACCAAAAATTTCTTATTTAATTTTTTAGATAAAGTTTAGACTATTCTAATTACAAGTACTTAATAATTATCAATACTACTCCTCGTAGGAACGATACTCTACTCACACTTTATTAAAACTCGACGCCGTGCACTTGTTGGCACAAAATTACGCAACAAGAATCATTCAACACACATATCAAAGCTAATTTAAACAACATGAACACACACATATTTCAAAAACTTGGCATGCACTCTGTTGTTTTTGAAAGAAAACTCCTCAACATTGCAATAAAAATCCATATTTTTGAAATATGTGTGTAGCCCTTCCAAGTCTCAACTCAAAACACAACACAACTCAATCCAACATCAAATATACATGAGGGTTCGAATTTAACACTTAATACCTACTGAGTTTTGAAGAAAAATTTCAAAACCCTTGAACATTAATCACCAAACTCGAAATACATGAAGGGAATCAAAGCATACACATAATATCTTTTCTTGGTGGTCAAAGAAATATCTTATACATGCCTTGAGTCAAGAAATTCAAAAAAAAAAAGAAGCTGGAACGATTAAGTATGCTTCCTATATTCCAAAGGTGGAGTTCCGGTCTATTTGGTGGTCTTGGGTGGCGCCGCGGCGGCGGCGGCGGCACGGTTGGGGGAGGTGGTGGCCGAAAGCTTTGAGGGAAATGAGGAGGGTTGTGTGGCAGCTAGGGTTGGGAAAGAAAATGGGTTTCTATCTTTTCTTGAGTTTTAGTGTGTGTAGACACAAGTGTGTTTATAAGTGTGTGTATATGTGTGGGTGGGTGTAGCTATTATTTAAAAGAAATACTACTAAAATTGCTACTTGGGCTAGCTAGTGACAACTAATATCTCTCCCACCTTATAATTATTAAAAATCATTTTCCTCGAAGTTGCAAGTTGGAAGAAATTAAATAATTACCATCCGGATTTTAAAATACTAATTTTGGAAACTAATTAAATAAACTTTAGCATTTTTTTTAAAATAAGTAAGACTACTCAAAAATTCTTAAAATGAAGCTTTACCTACTTTCCTCAACTTGTAAGGATTTAAAATAAACTTGCGATGCTCGAAAATCCTTAAAATAATTATTTAATAAATTTCCTCTAGATTATTACATAAATCTCAAAAATAAATTATAACTCGCGACTCCGCTTCTGTTAGAGTACGTGCCTGTCGTGCCAAGTGTTGGTCGATGGTCCTTGAGAGAACTCTTGTATGATAATCTTTATTTTAATAATATTTGACATTATTTAATTTGGCACACCTTTATCTGTATACTCATGCTAGTTGCATAGATAAAGCCCTTGAATATACAAATAGTAGAAAGAATATGAGATGGTCATGTAATGACTATCATGAAACTCATATTTGGAATATTGTATATTCTAAACTATTCCTAGTCGATTCAGCCGCCACAAAGAAGGATAAAGGTCGCTCGATCTTGAGACTAGTATTTGCGATGTGAGTACCACGTTTCATTGGTAGGGGACATGATGATGTATAAGCATGCAAATAGGTGCTCCTTGTAGAGTACACTGAAAAACCCTCTCTAAAGGACTTTCCAAGTGGTTCTCACTTATCGAGTGGAATAATCATAGTTTATAGTTGTACACCATTAGTCTTTATGACCCGGGACAACATGGAGACTCTATATTCTAGAGCTTCACTTTGACTTGTTTACCGACTCAACTAGGGTCATCAGGTGGCAATGTTGGGTGTTGTGTCAAAACATATAGGAGTAGATGCATTGTAGACGGGGATTCACCGCTTACCATCAGGTATGGATATCCTATGTGATCTCATGCATATGTAGCTTGAAATCTCTGATCAGAGTAGGTGGTAATTAAGAAAGGGTTTCTTGAATTACACCTTCGATGCAACTACGACATGACACATAGTTATCGATTCAATGACAACTCTCGATAAACCAATGGTTGTCCAATCGGTCGGGATATACGAGTTGAAGGGACCGTATTGTACGCTAACCATAATTGATTGGTTCTTACACGCACTATCATTTGATACCTAGGGAGTCATATAAGCGATGCTGCTAGATGTTTAACATGACTGGTTGGGTACAATCAGACTTGAGTTTTCTGACGTTCTTATTGTCAAGGAGTTGATAAATAAAAATGGAGCTATATGAGGTATGCTAATATAAGGGACTTGTTGATCCCGAATCACATGGAGATATGAACTCACTACTAGTTGTATCATTGAGCCATTGAGGGTCACACAAGTACTAGCTTTCTAGAACCCGTTAAGAATAAAATTAGTTAAATGTGTTGAACGACTTATAAAGGAGTTTATAAGTGAGATAAATTAGAAGTATGACTTCTAACGAAGAATAAATGCGAAAATAACTTTTAATTTGTGAATGTGTTCCAAAATTAAAAGTTGACTCGAAAAATAATTATTTTTGAAAATTGTTATTTTCAAAATTAATATTTAGGAACTTAATTAAATTAATTCAAGTGTTGAATTAATTAAACACTAGTGGGCCTTGTAGAGTCCAAATAATTAAATTAATTCAAGTGTTGAATTAATTAAACACTATTGGGTCTTGTAGAGCCCAAATAAAAATAGTGTTAAATAATTATTCTACTAGTGGGCTTGAATGTGTTCAAGTTAGATTTAATTTATTGATTGAACTTAAATAGGTTTGAGTTTGATAATTAATTAAATATTAAGTTCATGAGTCATGTAAATATATATGTTTGACATATAATATATACAATACATGAGAGAGAGAGTGAATATGAAGGGTTAAAGGACAAGGTGTACACTTTTCTATGCATGGTTTAACTTTTTCCATGCATGCTTTGTCTTTAGTCATAACACACTTTTTAAATACCAAGACAAGCAATATTCCTTCTCTCATTCTCTATGAAGTGGCCGAACACTCCCATGAAATAATTCTCCAAATTTTTGTCTTTCATCCTGGGAGAAAAGACAAAGAAATTCTCAATGAAAAATGATGTAAATATTCTAGTACATATTTAGAGTGGATCTACTTTGAGTAGCCGTGGACCTAATTTTAAAAGGAGTCCATTTTTGAACAAGGAGTGTTCTTGGAGGTTTGTTCCATTTTTGAGCAAGGTGTGCTCTTGGAAGCTTGTACATAGTGTCTAGCTCTTCAAGAGCTAAGTTGTTCATAACTTGGTTGGAGCCATAAATCAATCTTTTAAGATTGATAGGTAAAAATATCTTAAACGCCCTATGGATGTTTAATATTTTTGAATGCTACACATGTGCTCGGTTTTACATAAAATTTTAAACTTTCGTTGCTCTTCCGGGCACAAAAAAACCGATCAAACCGCTTTCGCCCGCCTGCCCTGAAATAACAGAAAGTCAAGAATTCTTTTAAAATCAATACTTAAATATTTTGATGTTGAAAAGATAATTAAAACATTTAAATAATAAACAGAGCGATTAAAATAATTTAAATAAAACAGATGAACATTTAAAAGTCATTTGAATAAATACACAAGTGGAATTAAAAATCTTTAAAACAAATTGGACAATCAAAAGCATTTAAATAAATAAGATTAACATTTAAAATAATTTGAATAACTAACCGATAAAATCAAGTCATTTTAAATAAATAATCTGGATAATTAAAATCATTTAATAAGCAAGCTTAAACCATTAAAATCATTAAAACAAATAAGTTGTATAATAAAATAATTTTAATAAGTAAACTTAAACAATTAAAAGCATTAATTAAATAGTTAGTATAATAAAATAATTTAAATAAAAAAATTAACATTTTATTATCACATAATTCAAATAAAGAATTGAAATCAATTAAATTTAAAAATAATAATCATAATATTTATTTAATTTAATGCATGCAAATTAGTAGATTTGATTTTAGGCACTACAATATAGACTTAGATCGAAACTTCTGATCTCTCATTTGGAGCTTCCGAACGCACTTCGGAACTTCCGACCGTCCTTCCGAACTCCCTCTACCGAACACATGTTTCTGATTGGACAACACACTGTATCCGACATAGTTCGGACCTACCGAGCTGTAGTTCGGAGCTTCCGAACTCTCTTGTTGCAATCATCGAATCAAAAACCCATGCCCTGCCTGCCAGTGCAGGATTCGGAGCATCCGATCTGCAGTTCAGAGCTTCTAAACTACTCGGTACTTCCGAACTCCAATATTGCTTCTAAAGTGATCAAAACCACCGATCTAAACCTAGCTAAAGTTCGGACCTTCCGAACTGCTTGAACACTTGGAATCCTCCGGACAATTTCCGAACGTCCTGAATCCGATTTTTAACTACTAAAAATAAATTGAAAATCCCTTAATCATGTTTTGACCAATTAAACACATTTAGGCAATTGATTACTTAAGTAGGAATTGGGTACTACAGTTGGTTAGCTTAATCCGAAGATCGAGTTTCTACACCACATTTCACCATGATTATGAAGGAACTCGTATGCTTTAAACATTCATAGGGTGTTAGTGATTATACCTTTGGTGAATTAATCACTTGGATCCAACTATTCCAGGTTTAGCTGAGATAGATCTTGTTGTAAATCCCTACGAACGATCAACTTGAAGAACATATTTTCTTCAAATCCTTTCTTCAGTCTTCCAATCAAGTCCATGACCGGATTTCTTGTTCCTATTCGAATTCACTGTAGAGATCATATAGAAGAAATTTGCGTTGAAATTGAATGAAGAATGAAAAATGACTCGAATCCCTTTTTGTTCGGGGAGGCCAAAATCCTTGAGAAGGGAGGGCTATTTTTCGAAAATTGCTTGCTAAAAATATGCTAGGGTTTTTGAAAAATATAAATAGATTAAATCAAGTATTTTCTTCGTGTGCAAGTTGAATGATATTGTATCAAAAAGTAACCTTTTGTTTATTAATATCATATTCTATAAACAACTTAATGGATTTTATTCTAGTTTAATTATAATATAAATTAAATATTAAAGTCCATCCACGACTTTAATAACTTAGCTTGATGGTCTTATACTCCAACAAGCCCACAATCCATGCGCCCATTATATTACTCTCATCATTATCTCGATCGATGATCCAATATCATCGATGTGATGAGTTTAACTTATTCGTAAATATGATGCACGCTTTCATTTTCGAAGAAATGTCTAAATAAGGCAGCTGCTAATTTTGGAACAATTCTCAAATTAGGCTGGTGCACTCCCCATCACTGTTTTAGAAGTAATACTCTCTACATTTATATAAGCTTTTCTGAACACATTTTTAAGCTTATTCTTTGATCCATCAGACTTGTTTCTTATAAATTCAACTCCTTGAATTTATTATTTCAACGGGAGTGGGAAAAACAGTTCTTGTGTGACCCTCAATTAATGGTCCAGAGATACAGCTAGCCGTGGGTTCACAAATCTTTATGATTCAGGACATCGTCCTTTATGTAGGCTTACCCTAATTTTCTCATTCTATGCATCAACACCTTGACCATAAGAATGTTGGGCCCATCGAATCATGGTAAGAGTGTCTAATAGCATCGTCCATGATTCCCTAGGTATAATTAATAGTGCTTGCAAGAACCAATTGATTATGATTAGCGTACAGTCCCGTCCCAGCATCTCATATATCTCGATCGAATCTATAATCATTGGTTCATCGAGGGTTACATATGATCTTCGATAACAATGTGATACATCTTTGAGAATACATAATGGCATCGCATGTGCAACTATTGAATCCCTTTACAGTACTAATGTGTTGGATAACCGTGATCAGATCAATCAAAATTGATACCCGGTGCAGCGGAAGTTTAAAAATTTTATATGGAACGATTCCATAATGGGTATCAAAACTTTACGATTAAATTGTGTGTGTAAAAATTAAATAACAATTATAAATTTTTACCTTGAATCTCGAAACGAGATTATGGACACCAACAGATTACTCTGCTCTTGTTGTATATCCAAGGAACTGATGGACGAACAATTCTTCAATCAGGTCCACGAACGGAAATTTAATCCCTCTGATAGATTGCACTAGAAAATCTATCAGAAGTTTCTACGAAGAGAATTAACAAATTTGATCCGTTAAACCAGACTGCAAATTCAAAATTCACAGGCTGGAATTTTTCGAGCAGAGAGAGAGGAGAAAAGGGGGCGGCCACTTTTTAAAAACACAGTTAGGGTTTTCGAAAATATTTTGTGACCTCTGTTGTGTAATTTCTGTACTTCAATAACTTATTTATAATATGGGCTGCTAACAGCTTAGGACCCATTAGTCATAAGTTCAAGCCTGACAAGCAAAGCCCGCATGTTCAGAAATTAATATAAAATTCATCGTGACTCAGATTGATAAACCAATTTTACCAATGTTCACAGAAACCATTTCTGCATCTTTTAGAGTCAAGATAAATTTTCTGAATCCGAATTCAGTGGTTTCCAAAAATGTCCATCCCTATATCATTTTAGGAAATCTTACTCCTCTACTCTTAAATAAGAAGTCCCACTTCTTTGTTCATTAAATTTAACTCTTTAAATTTAACTATCTCAACGGGGATTAAAAATCCATTACTCTGTGTGACCCTCAATGGTCCAGGGATACAGCTAGCCGTGGGCTCACAACTCCTTGTGACTCGGAACAACAATTTCCGACTTGCCCATCGAATCATGGTAAGAGCGCCTAGCAACATCGCCCCATGATTCCCTAGGTATCACTGATAGTGCCTGCAAGAACCAATAGATTTTGGTTAGCGTACAGTACGGTCCCTTCATCCAAATATCCCGATCGAATCAACAACCATTGGTAAATCGAGAGTCGTTCGAGATTCGATAACTATGCAATACATCTTGAAGATCAAATAGTGACATCGCATGTGCTACTAAGAAACCATTTTTTAAAACACATCATGTACTCTGGCCAGAGATTCGTCACACTAATATCTCCTTAGATTGCATAGGATATCCACACTCGCAAGTATGTGGTGAATCCTTGACAACAAAGCATCGACTCCTATATGTGTTGTAACTGTACCCAATCCCGACACCTGATGACCCCAATAGAGTCGGTAAACGAGTCAAAATACAGTACTAGCATATAGAGTCTCAATGATTTTTCAAGTAGTAAGGACTAATGGTGTACAACCAAAACCACAGACTTTATCCACTCGATAAGTGATAACTACTTGGAAATTCCGGATAGGGTAGTTCGATCATTCATCGTATGAATATCCATTTGCATGCTTTGAACATCTTTATGTTCCATACCAATGAAACGTGGTACTCGGCATCGCAAATGCTAGTCTCAATCTCGAGCGATCCTTATCCTTATTAACGGACGGCACAATCGACTAGGAACTGTTTAGAATATACAGTGATTATAAGATGTGTTTCATGATATTCATCCCCATGTACTACCACATCTTACATACACTATAGTATATTCAAGGTCTTTATCAAAACAACAATAGTATATCACAATATAACAATATGAAGAAAGATAAAGTCATTGCCATTAATAAAAGTGTAAATTATATTAAACAAAAGATTTTTTATACAAAGAGTCATCAAAGCCCTTAGCCACAAGTTGGCTCACCGGGCACCCACTCTTTCAATCTCCCACTTGCCCTAAAGCCAACTAGTCATACTACGTAGACCCATTGCTTCGCGATGTTTGTCAAATAATGGTCCTGGCAAGGGCTTAGTAAGTGGATCAGCGATATTGTCTGCAGAGGCCACTCTCTCGACGGTGATGTCTCCTCTTTCCACGATCTCCCGGATGATGTGGTATTTCCTCAGTACGTGTTTGGATCTTTGATGAGACCTTGGTTCCTTTGCCTGAGCAACGGCACCCGTGTTGTCACAGTACACCGGGACTGGACCAACAACTTCAGGAATGATGCCCAACTCTTGGACGAAATTCCTCATCCAAATGGCCTCTTTAGCAGCAGCTGATGCCGCAATGTATTCTGCCTCAGTGGTGGAATCCGTTGTGGTGTCCTGCTTGGAACTCTTCCAAGAGACAGCACCGCCATTGAGCATGAACACAAATCCAGAGGTTGACTTCGAGTCATCCACGTCACTTTGGAAGCTAGAGTCGGTATAGCCTTCCAATTTCAGTTCTCTTCCTCCATATACCATGAACATATTCTTAGTCCTTCGTAAGTAATTAAGAATGTCCTTCACGGCTTTTCAATGCATTTGACCGGGATTAGCTTGATATCTGCTCGTGACACTCAGAGCAAATGCTACATCCGATCTGGTAGATATCATCCCATACATGATACTACCTATGGCTGACGCATATGGTACATGTGTCATTTTCTCTATCTCTTCATCAGTCTTGGGACACATAGACTTGGATAGAGAAACTTCATGACACATAGGTAGATGTCCTCTCTTGGACCCATCCATTGAAAACCGTTTCAATATGGTGTTGATGTAGGTTGCTTGAGTGAGTCCTATCATTCTCTTAGATCTATCTCTATAGATCTGTATCCCTAGAATATAGGATGCCTCACCCAAATCCTTCATCGAGAATCTACCTGATAACCATATCTTTGTTGACTGCAACATCCCTACGTCATTCCCAATGAGTAGGATGTCATCAACATAAAGTACTAAGAATGTCACAGCATCCTTAACTACTTTCTTGTACACGCATGGTTCCTCCGGGTTCTTGATGAAACCAAAATCCTTTATTGTTTCATCAAATTTCTGGTTCCAACTTTTTGATGCTTGTTTGAGACCATAGATCGATCTCTGAAGCTTGCATACCTTATGCTCGCTTCCCATGGATGTGTATCCCTCAGGCTGCGTCATATAGATCTCTTCCTTAATGTTTCCATTAAGAAATGCAGTCTTCACATCCATTTGCCATATCTCATAGTCATACCAAGCAGCTATGGCAATAAGGATTCTTATGGACTTGAACATTGCAACTGGTGAAAAGGTTTCATCATAGTCAACTCCTTGTCTTTGAGTATAACCTTTCGCCACCAATCGTGCCTTTAGATCAGTACCTTACCATCAGGCCCAAGCTTTCTCTTGTAGATCCATTTACACCCTATTGGAACAATTCCATCGGGAGGATCTACTAAAGACCAAACTTGGTTTGTATGCATCGAATCTATTTCCGACTGCATAGCTTCAAGCCATAAATTTGAATCCGCATCAGAAATTGCTTCCTTGAAGTTTCTTGGATCACATCCAACGTCGGGTTCATCTTGAACCCCTTCAAGAAGAAGACCATATCGAATAGGAGGTCTAGAAGTCCTCTCGGATCTTCTAGGTATAGGCGTGTCCATCAATGGTTCCTGAGGTGTAGGATCATTATTTTGTATTTCGGGTTCTTCTCGAATTTCTTCAAGTTCCATCATCTCGCCTTTCTTATCCAATAAGAACTCCTTCTCCAAGAAGGTGGCATTCCTTGAAACAAACACTTTTGTTTCAGTAGGATGATAGAAATAATATCCGATTGAATTCTTTGGATACCCTACAAAATAACATAAGGTGGATCGACTATCCAACTTATCTCCCACTGTCTGCTTCACGTAAGCAGGACATCCCCAAATCCTCAAGTACGAATACTTAGGAGCTTTGCCATTCCATAACTTGTATGGTGTTTTATCCACTGCTTTGGTGTGGACGTTGTTAAACAAAAATACCGCCGTTTCAAGCGCGTAGCCCCAAAACGAAGGTGGAAGCTCAGTGAAGCTCATCATGGATCGAACCATGTCCAACAAAGTTCGATTACGACGCTCCAATACACCATTTAGCTGAGGTGTCATAGGAGGAGTCCACTGAGAGAGAATCTCATTCTCTTTCAGATAGTCCAAAAACTCGGTACTTAAGTATTCTCCACCTCGATCCGATCGAAGTGCTTTAATACTTTTCCCTAGCTTGTTTTCTACTTCAGCCTTGAATTCTTTGAACTTTTCAAATGCTTCAGACTTATATTTCATTAAATATAAATACCCATATCTTGAATAATCATCAGTAAAGGTAATGAAGTAGGTGTGGCCAAATTGAGTACCAATTCTAAATGGTCCACAAACATCTGTATGGATCAAATCCAACAGATTTTGACTACGCTCAGGTTTCCCCTTAAACGGAGATTTAGTCATTTTTCCTTTCAGGCAGGACTCACAAGTAGGTAGAGAGTTAATATCAGACATATCAAACATGCCCTCTCCCACTAGCTTGTTCATCCTCCTTGAGGAAATATGACCTAGCCTAGCATGCCAAAGGTTTGCCGGGTTTTGACTATCGATTTTCCTTTTGTTTGTTGTTACCGGTTTATCAACATAATTTATTGGAACGTCTTTTAATTTTAAGTTATATAGATCGTTTTCAAGTTGTCCATTTCCAATCAAACATTCATTCTTGTAAATATTGCAAATCCCATTCACAAAATTGCAAGAAAAACCATCTCTATCAAGCATAGAAACAGAAATAATGTTTTTAACCAAATCTGGAACAAATAAAACATCTCTCAAAAGTAACTTAAAATCGTTCTGCAAAATTAAATAAACGTCTCCTACAGCTTTGGCTTCAACTCTAGAACCATTTCCGAGCCTCAGCTGGGTCTCACCCATTCTAAGCTTGCGACTTCTTGTCATCACCTGCAAATCATTGCAAATGTGAGATCCACATCCGGTATCCAATACCCAAGAAGTAGTATTAAGTGAAACATTTATTTCAATATAGAACATACCCTTCGCAGTTCGCAACTGCTCTAGATATTCCTTGCAATTACGTTTCCAATGACCGGGTTTCTTGCAGTGATGGCAAACATCCTTGGACTTTTCCATGTTTGAAGCCTTTGTCTTTTTCTTCTTCTCGGGTCCGGTTTTTTTGGGTGGGGCAGAACGTTTCTTACCCTTTTTACTTGGCCCCTTCTTAGCAGAAGAAGAGGAGCCCACCAAGAGAACTGGTTTATCCTTCTTTAAAGTGGCTTCATATGTTACAAGCATATTGACCATTGACCGGCTAAATCGGTTTGATAAAAATCTACTGGCAAGCGCACCAGGTCAAGTAATAATAAAGTGGACTGAAAGTCCAAGTATCGATCCCACAGAGACTGTTGTCAATTCTTAAGAATTAATTATTTTATTTAATCTAGACAAAATAATAAAAAACAATTTGATTTAAATAAAATAAGAAAATAAAATAAAAACTACTTAAGAAATACGAATAAAAATAACTAAAGATAAAAATAATTAAAATAAAGACAACCAAGACACACGTAGGTACCGAACAAATCATGTAACATGTAGTCGATTCAGGACTCAGATTTAATCTTAATTCACGGGAATTCTCCTAATTTGTTCAAAGATCTATTTCTAGAACAATCAAACCTATTCAAATATTGATGAACTAATCTTTCGTAATTCTAATCAAATTTAAATGCATTAAATATTTGTAAAAATTTAATTTACACCTAAACCGCACACTGAAACCGAATTCTATTTCTAGTCGGTTTTACAATATGTTAATTATCAGAGTGATCAAAATCAAAACCTCCTCTGTCGATTTGGAATTGATTAACATGCAAGCAAACAGTTGATCAGACTATTCACAAGATAAATATAAATCTGACAATCAATAAAATAAAATCAACTCTAAAAAATCCTAAACAAACATCCAAGTTTTCTACATGAATTTGTTCGGCCCAATCACGCCGTCTTGGTTGAAAATAAACTACTCAATAATTAAAAATAATAATTCAAAAATAAAAATAAAAAGAAGAAAAGAAAAGAGAAATCTTCTCTCCCAAGCCTTGTAGCCGCCTCCTCTTGCGTTGTCTGCGCTTTGGAGCTTCCGAAACCCTCAAAAATATGTTATATCTTCTATATATATGGTCCGGAACGCCTACCAGTTAATTTCCTCTCAAAATAAGGATTTTTCGGAACACATATGACCCCCGAACACATGCGCGCGCGCGGCATAGGCCTCGCACGCGCTCAGCACATAAAAACAGAAGGCTGTACGTCGGACTCGCGCGCGCGCGAGCTTGATCTCGCGCGCGCGCAGTACAAAAAATCTGCACCAAGCGACAATTTTCAAAAATTCATATCTCGAGATCTAGCCGTCGGATTGAGCTGAAATTTGGAAAGCAGCTTCAAAACATCTTTAAATTTAATCTGAACGGTGAAGATTGGATTTAAATGTATATAAAAATAAATATGATTTTTCGATCAAGGCTGATCCGTAATTCACTCTTCAAAAATCCATTTTCCTACAAAATTAACCCAAGGAGTGAAATACACACACATGCACTAAAACACATAAAAACACATAAAAATAATATGAATGCACACAAAATAGACATAAAAATAACATGAAATAATGCATACAAAATGCACTTATCAACCATCTCTTCAAGGGAGGCCTCTATCTTGTTCATATTGAAATTCACCACAAATCCATCAAACGAAGAAGGAAGAGAGAGAAGTAATAAGTCCACGTTGAGTTCATGCTCCAACACCAAATCAAGCGTTACCAACTTCTGTATGAGCCAAATCACTCGTACCCCATGATCACGGACCGAAGTCCCTTCACGCATGCGACACGTCATTAGCTCTTTTACAGTAGCGAACCTTTCAGCTCTCGATTGAGCCCCAAAAGGTTCTTTGAGTTGTACGTGAATGTCAGCAGCATTCACGGTATCCTCAAATCGCCTCTGGAGTTCATCAGACATCGAGGCTTGCATATAGCATTTGGCCTTGATATCATGGTCCCACCATGTATCAAGTTTGGCCAACTCTTCCGGACTTATGTCAGCTGGTACTTCCTTCGGAGGAGATTTTTCTAACACGTAGAGCATCTTCTCCGAGGTCAAGACAATCTTCAACTTACGGAACCATTCCGTATAGTTTGCGCCAGTCAGTTTATTTTGTTCGAGAATAGAGAATAGTGGATTGCGCGAATTCATCTTTATGAAATACTGAAAAGAAACAGACAATTATCAGTGATTGTTTAATTAATTTACTAAGACATAAAATAGGCGAAATTTATTTTATGAATCTCACTCCCACTATTTTAACGATTTCACTACTCTCTAGTGAAAACGGGAAACTGTTTTCCTTAGTGGGAACATGGAGTCCAATTGACAAACTATGGTCCCGAATAATATCAGCCAACCATAATTTTCAAAAGGTAGAGCCCAATTGCTTCCAAAGCAACCTCCACGTTTTTACCTCATGTCCAATAAGGGCCCAATAATATGACGCCGTTTATTGTGACATGTCAAGATGACCCATCAATATTAAGTTGTGATGGACGGTCGCCATGTGGATCCCCTAATAATATGAGCCGATCCCATGGGAGTTCCACTCAACTTACAACATGTGTCGATCCAATGTACAGCTTTTCGACGAACGGGCCCCCCCAATAATATGAGCCGGACCGTATTCGCGGGTAGCATCTCATACATTGATCGTTGATGGAAGATAGGAACATTTAAATAATATTTAAATTTCCTTTATTTATCTTGATATCAATTTTAAATCATATTTAAAATGAGGGGTTTTAATTTTGAAAATTTGTCTCATCATTTTAAAATTTGTATGCTTGCGGGATTCATACAATTTAGTCTAAAACATGCATACAACGATAATATCATATATTATATAGGATGATCGATTCCATTTCTAATCGACCCGTGGTTGCCAATCACGAGTCTAAGTCCAATCCTAGGTAATATGTAGGTATGCAATGCAATCCTATTACATTGAGCTTCCAATTTATATTTCTTCAGTCTTTATTGCCTGCTGGGCCCACCTCCGTCTTCAAATCTTCATCTCCCACTAAGTCTAATGTATTTACAATAAATAACTATGACAAGTAGGGGATACATTTTAAGGGGTGGGAACGGGCCATAAACCAGGCCCACTTTTATTACATATGACAATTCATATTGGGCCATAAACCAGGCCCATTAATAAATCCAAAAACAATAAAAACAAATGTAAATTCCTAACATATACCTACAAAATTGGTCATGGCAATCGATCATCCTTATCCAATAATATTTAATTCAAAATTAATATATTGGATAACATGCAATGGCAATTTAAATTAAAAGGATAAAATCATATTCCATATATAAAATCTTATTTTACATACAAAATCATATTTTATCTTTTTATCAAATAAAATCATATTTTACATATAAAATCAAATTTTATACATAAAATCATATTTTACTCAATATTTCCATAAGATCATATCTTATCATCAATTGTACCAAAAATAATTAATTTCATAAAATCTGATTTAACGGATAAAATCTATAAATTTTCCAAAAATTCAAATTTATCCAAAAATCAATTTTAAAATTTTTGGACTCGAACAATTCGATCCGACGCCTCGTGGACCAATCAAAACAATTTTCGATCGGACCAAAAATAGAATTTTAACATATTAAAATTTTAATTTAAAATTAAAAATTAATTTTCCCGAGCCGCCCGGGATGCTCACGGGCTGCCCGCGCCCCAAAGGGGCTCGGGCCGGGCAGCGACCCTCGCTGCCCCCCTGGGCAGCGATCCAATCGCTGCCCGTGTTTTGCCCGAAAAAATTTTATTTTAAAAAATTTATTTTTTTCTCAAAAACCGAGGCTTAAAAATTTTCGTACAATCGATTAATTTAATCGCTTGATTTGAGAAACCTGGCTCTGATACCACTGTTGGATAACCGTGATCAGATCAATCAGAATTGATACCCGGTGCAGCGGAAGTTTAAAAATTTTATATGGAACGATTCCATAATGGGTATCAAAACTTTACGATTAAATTGTGTGTGTAAAAATTAAATAACAATTATAAATTTTTACCTTGAATCTCGAAACGAGATTATGGACACCAACATATTACTCTGCTCTTGTTGTATATCCCAGGAACTGATGGACGAACAATTCTTCAATCAGGTCCACGAACGGAAATTTAATCCCTCTGATAGATTGCACTAGAAAATCTATCAGAAGTTTCTACGAAGAGAATTAACGAATTTGATCCGTTAAACCAGACTGCAAATTCAAAATTCACAGGCTGGAATTTTTCGAGCAGAGAGAGAGGAGAAAAGGGGGCGGCCACTTTTTAAAAACACAGCTAGGGTTTTCGAAAATATTTTGTGACCTCTGTTGTGTAATTTCTGTACTGCAATAACTTATTTATAATGTGGGCTGCTAACAGCTTAGGGCCCATTAGTCATAAGTTCAAGCCTGACAAGCAAAGCCCGCATGTTCAGAAATTAATATAAAATTCATCGTGACTCAGATTGATAAACCAATTTCACCAATGTTCACAGAAACTATTTCTGCATCTTTTAGAGTCAAAATAAATTTTCTGAATTTGAATTCAGTGGTTTCCAAAAATGCCCATCCCTATGTCATTTTAGGAAATCTTACTCCTCTAATCTTAAATAAGAAGTCCCACTTCTTTGTTCATTAAATTTAACTCTTTAAATTTAACTATCTCAACGGGGATTAAAAATCCATTACTCTGTGTGACCCTCAATGGTCCAGGGATACAGCTAGCCGTGGGTTCACAACTCCTTGTGACTCGGAACAACAATTTCCGACTTGCCCATCGAATCATGGTAAGAGCGCCTAGCAACATCGCCCCATGATTCCCTAGGTATCACTGATAGTGCCTGCAAGAACCAATAGATTTTGGTTAGCGTACAGTACGGTCCCTTCATCCAAATATCCCGATCGAATCAACAACCATTGGTAAATCGAGAGTCGTTCGAGATTCGATAACTATGCAATACATCTTGAAGATCAAATAGTGACATCGCATGTGCTACTAAGAAACCATTTCTTAAAACACATCATGTACTCTGGCCAGAGATTCGTCACACTAATATCTCCTCAGATTGCATAGGATATCCACACTCGTAAGTATGTGGTGAATCCTTGACAACAAAGCATCGACTCCTATATGTGTTGTAACTGTACCCAATCCCGACACCTGATGACCCCAATAGAGTCGGTAAACGAGTCAAAGTACAGTACTAGCATATAGAGTCTCAATGATGTTTCAATTAGTAAGGACTAATGGTGTACAACCAAAACCATGGACTTTATCCACTCGATAAGTGATAACCACTTGGAAAGTCCGGATAGGGTAGTTCAATCATTCATCGTATGAATATCCATTTGCATGATTTGAACATCTCTATGTTCCATACCAATGAAACGTGGTACTCGGCATCGCAAATGCTAGTCTCAATCTCGAGCGATCCTTATCCTTATTAACGGACGGCTCAATCGACTAGGAACTGTTTAGAATATACAGTGATTATAAGATGTGTTTCATGATAGTCATCCCCATGTACTACCACATCTTACATACACTATAGTATATTCAAGGTCTTTATCAAAACAACAATAGTATATCACAATATAACAATATGAAGAAAGATAAAGTCATTGCCATTAATAAAAGTGTAAATTATATTAAACAAAAGATTGTTTATACAAAGAGTCATCAAAGCCCTTAGCCACAAGTTGGCTCACCGGGCACCCACTCTTTCATAATGTACATCTTATTCTCTGGCCAGAGATTCCATGGACTATTATTTCATAAGATCACATAGGATATCCACACCAATAGGCGAGCGGTGAATTCTCGACTACAATGTACTGACTCCTACATGTGTCGCAACTGCACCCATTCTCGCCATCTGATGACCCTCATGGAATTGATAAACAAGTCAAAGCACAGTCCTAGAATGTAAAGCCTTAGTTTTTTCTCGAGTCATAAGGACTAATGATGTACAACCATAACCGCGGACTTATCAACTTAATGAAGGATAACCACATGGGAAGTTCGAGGGAGAGTAGTACAGTGAACTCATAGTATGAGTATTAATCTTCATGTTTGAACGTCTTCATGCTCATTGATAAGTATGTTGAGTATACATTAATTTGTTTCATTTTGTATTTATTTCGCATGCATTTATTTTATTTTCGTGAGTTTTGTTATTGTTTTATTTTATGTGCATGTATTATACTCTCCTGGTTGAATTTTGTAGGAAAATGGAGTTTTTAAGTAGCAACTGTGCGGAAGACTCGCACGCGCGCGAGATCCCTTCTTGCGCGCAGAAGAAAGTTCCAGAGCCCAAAGGGAGGTCGCACGCGCGCGCGTGTTCGGGATTGCGTGACGTTCGAAAATTCTAGGTCAAGGAGGATTCCAATTTGTGAGGACGTATATATAGAAGTTGGATGATCTTTTTGAGGACTTTTTGTCTTTTTAATTACGCACGAAGGCTGACGGCAGCTACTAAACAATTCTCCAGTTTTTTTTCTCTTTTCTCTTATTTTCTAGTTTATGATTTTAGACTTTGTTTGATTAATTATGTTTATTAGTGAGTAGTAGTTTTTCTTCGATCAAGGCCACGTGATTGGGCCAGACAATTTATGTAGAAAACTTGATTTGTTTATTTGAGATTTTAAGACTTCATTTGATTTTATTTGTTATCGAATTTATATTTGTCTTGTGAATTTCCTGGCCAATTATTTGCTTGCATGTTAATTGATTTCAAGTCGACAGAGGAGGTTTCGATTTTGATCACTTCGATATTCAACATAGTGTAAAACTAACTAGAAATAGAATTCGGTTTCATTATGCGGTTTGGGTGTAAACTGAATTTTCACAGTTATTCATGCATTCAATTTTGATTAGAATTACGAAAGATTAATCCGTCAAATTAGAATAGGTTTGATTGTTCTAGAAATAGTCCTTTGAACAAATTAGGAAAATTCCCGTGAAATAAGATTAAGTCTGATGTCTTAGATCGACGGCTTGTTACATGAATTGTCTGGTACCTACGTGAGTCCTTGATCGAACTTTGCCCATATTTGAATTAAACCAAATTTCTGCTGCATTTTAATTAATTTTATTTTATTTCACTTTTAATTATTAGTTTAAAAATCTGAATCACTTTTATTCATTGGTCTAGATTAAGTAGGAAAAAATATATTTTGGTATTCATATTTATACAGTCCCTGTGGGTTCGACATCTGGACTTTTGTCCACTATATTATAATTTGACCTGGTACGCTTGCCAGTTGATTTTTTATCATACCGATTTAGCCGGTAAAGTTTTTGGCGTCGTTGCCGGGGACTGTTTGATATCAGAATTTTTATTTCTCTTGAGATTAGACATTATTTATTTTCTTAAATTCTGAATATAATTTCTTGGTAACTTTCAGGTATCTTTTGTTGTGCATGCATAGCATTCGATCTCGAGAATTATTATCACTTGATTTAGAGATCGAACGCACGCTTAGCAGGATCCGAAAAGCCAAGAAATCTATCGATCTTGAATTAAAGTCAGAATCTGAATCCGAAGTAGAGATGGCGGACAACCGTACTGTTTGGGATCTGATTAGGCCGCCAGTTGAAGGTTATGGATCTAGCATAGTTCGCCCCGTTGTTGAGGCGAACAATTTTAAGTTGAAACCCTCCACTATTCAGCTGATCCAATTGCAAGCTAGATTTGGGGGCACATCTGTGGAAAACCCCTACGCTCATCTGGAGTGATTCCTGTCAATATGAGACACGTTCAAAGTGAATGGGGTAACATCTGATGCAGTGCGACTGCGGTTATTCCCATTTTCTCTACAAGGCGAAGCTGTTGAGTGGCTAGATGATTTTCCTACTGGTTCAATCACTACGTGGAACCAACTTGTTCAGACGTTTCTGAACAAATATTTTCCTCCCACGAAGATGGCAAAACTATTAACTGATATCATCTCAATCAGGCAGAAGGAAGCTGAATCTTTACATGCGGCTTGGATCCGATTCAAAAAGATGTTGAGGATGTGTCCACAACATAATCTTAATCAAAGCCAGCAAACTCAGACCTTCTACAATGGGGCTGATTAATCTGTTTGATCCATGTTGGATGCCGCTGCTAACGGAAGCCTATTCAGGAAAACACCGGCGGAGGTATGGGAAATCATTGGAAATATGGTTGAAAGCAAAATTGGATGGCCAGATGCTAAAAAGGAGAAAAAGGCTGGAGTACTAGAATTTGATGCACTGACAGACATGAATGCCAAAATAGATGTTCTTACTCATCAAATGGCAATTATGCAGACATCTTCAGCCAATCAAGTGCAAGCTCAAAAGCCCGAGGAACAGCAAGTATTTTAGGTTGATGCGGCGAATTTCATGAGAAATAAAGGGAGACAACCATACAATCCCTATAGCAATACTTACAATCCTGGCTAGAAGAATCATCCAAACTTCTCATGGAAAGCTCCAGATCATACCACCAACACATCAAAGTCGGTCGAGAAGAAACCCTCCTTTGAAGAAATCATGATGAAATATGTAGCGGGCACTGAAACTCGCCTACAGAACCAGGAGGCTATGCTGCAGAAGTTGAAAATTCAGATGGGGAAGTTCGTAACCCAATTGTCAAATCGCCCTACTGGAACTTTGCCGAGTAACACCGAAACAAACCCCAAGGGCGTGAATGCTATCATGGTCGTGACTCGAGCATAATCTGAAAATTCTAAGCAGATGGTAGAAGAGAGAAATATGGAGGGGACGAAAATTTCAGAAGTCAATGAGGACATGCACACTGAAAATTTCTCCATGGCAGGTAAGAAAGGTAAAAATTAAAAATTTGAAGTTAATAATGATGTTGATATTTCTACGTTATCTTTCTCTCATAGAGCGAAGCAGTTATTATTTGATCATCAATTTAAAAATTTTCTTGAAATTTTCAAAAAACTACATATTAACATACCTTTTGCAGATGAATTAGCTCAGATGCCGAACTATGCCAAATTTCTGAAGGACTTGCTGAAAAATAAAAAGAAGTTGAATGATGTGACGAAGGTCACAATGAATGAGAAATGTTCGACTGTGCTTCAGAAGGAACTCTCACAAAAATTTCAAGATCCAGGAAGTTTCTCCATACCTTGTCATATTGGAAAATTCTCAGTCGATAATGTTTTGTGTGACTTAGGATCGAGTATAAATTTGATGTCTCATGCACTTGCTAAGAAATTGGGGATATGCAACATTGAACCGGCAAATATTTCTCTTAAATTTGCTCATGGGTCTAGTAAATACCCAAGGGGGATAGTTGAGAATGTTCTAGTCAAGATTGATAAGTTTATTTATCATACTGATTTTGTTATTCTTGACATGGATGCAGATTGTGAGGTGCCTCTGATTTTAGGGCGTCCTTTTTTATCCATGAGTAGGGCGTTAGTTGATGTTGAGAAGGGAGAGTTAATATTGAGCAAGTGGTGTTTAATATGCTTAAGTTGTCTAATGATAGCCCAAATTTAAAATCTTGCTCTGCCGTCAAATTTATTGATGTGTTTCATGATATAGGTGATGAATGTCAGAAGGTTCAGATCTCCGCAGGAATTAGTCCATTGAAAAAGTTCGATAGAGATGTAGCATGCAAGTGCAAAATTGATCTGAATTTTTTTAAGTCGGGGGATAAGCCACCTTGAATGTTGCCACTAAAGGGAGAACAGTCGGGCTATATACTATAAATTTAGCGCTGGCTGGGAGGCAACCCAGTATTTATTTTTATAGTTTACTTTGTTTAATTTTTATTTTGGTTTCGTTTAATGTTAGTTAATTTTTCTTGTGTAGAGCCGGAAGCTAGCTGCTGTTTTATTATACTGCGCACGCGCGAGGTCTCCTCCTCGCGCGCGCGCAGCTTATCCATCCACAGGAGCACAGAACTGACCGTGCGCGCGCGAGGCTCCTCCTCGCGCGCGCGTAGCATAGATATCCAGGGGCAACGAGATCCAGTCTCGCGCGCGCGCGAGAGACATTGACTGAAAAAAAAAACGGGATTCTCCTCCTTTTCTACCCATTCTCCTCTTCATCTTCATCTTCTCTCCCGTAAACCCTAAATCCCCAATTCCAAAATCTCCAAATTCTCACTAAATTCCAGTCTAATTTTCCCATATTGTGCAGATATTTGAAGTTTCTAGCCATTATCCAAGTTGGTGTCCGCAAAATTCTGTCAAGCCATCGCGAATCCTCCTATCGCCCTCCTCACTGCCACGCTGCCACTCACCTCCGCTCATCGCCTCTGTTCCGGTCAACCACCACCATGCCAGTCAAAAGATTCCGTTCGTCCAGACCTGCCGTCACTAGCTCATCTTCCTCCGCCGCACTCTCTAATTGATTCATCTCTCGGGAGGCCCAAGAAAGGTATGAACACGCTAGACTCAATCGCAATCCTATTGCTGAGCGTGGTTTATCTTTGGAATGTAATGATTTTGTCGCTTTAGGGATTAATAAGAGTAAATGAAATGTATTTTTCAAAGTGCCCAAACCCGCCATTGTTCCGGTGGTTAGGGAATTTTATGCTAATGCCCCTGCCCGAGATGATTCTAAAGCATTTGTTCGAGGAAAACTTATTTTGTTTGATGCTGAGACGTTGAATAGGTTGCTTCATACTCCTGCTGCTGATGATGGTCAGTTTAGGAATTTTAAGGCGAATCCGGACAATAATTTAATTTTGAGAGAGATGTGTTATGCGGGTGCACAGTGGCATGATCCTCTCCGGTTCACTCATTTTTCGGAGCGTTTTCTGAAGCTTGAGCCGGCTTTATGGTATGCTTTCATAGCCTGGCAACTTTTACCAGTGCTACACACAGTTGACGTGCAGGCAGATCGGGCTATTCTTGTGTATGACATCACGAAGCGATGACCTATTGATGTGGGAACTCTCATCCACGATTCCATTGTCTACTCGATGCGGACTCTGACAGTAGGCCTCTACTTTCCTCACACCATCACCGCCCTTTGTCGTCAGGCGGGTGTATCGATCAGTCCAGATGAGGAATGGCTGCCACCTTTTAAGACAGTGGATGAGAAGCTCGCCACCTCCAAGCAAGCGAAGCGCAATCTGGAGTTTTATAGCGGCCTCCCTCATGTTGGGAGTTCTTCTAGCGTTCATCCGCCGCCAGCACCTCCTCGCCGCACTGCCCAAGACATGGACATTGATAGCTCCGCCTTCAACCATTATGTCATGGACTATTTTCAAGCCAATTCCACTCATCTCCATAATGTGGAAGACATGGTGCGCAGCATGGAGACTCAGTTGGGGCTGGATACATCGGGCTTTTGAGCGGCACCTCATTATCCACCTCCATTCTCATTCCAGTCTGACATACCAGCTCACTTTGCTCTAGTCTCACCTCAGGATCCCTCCATCCCAGATGAAGAAGAAGATTAGTCACCAGGGGAGTTCATTTTGTTTCATTTTTTGTTTTTTGCATTTGCTTATGTTTTCTTTTGTCATTTATGTAGTCTGAAGCATTGAGGGCAATGTTTTAGATAAGTATGGGGGAGTGTTTAGTTATCGTGTTTTATGTTCATTCTGTTTGCATTCATATTATTTCGTTAGTTGCATCTAGTTCGTATTCATTGCATGTCATTGTGTTTCTTATGTGTTGAGTCAAGAAAGAATTGGATAGCATGGCCAATGATGAGACTTTATTTGCTTTGTTTGAAACTGTAGTCCATTACCGTCTGCCTGTCTGACCAATTTTAACTGGTGAAACCAATTAGATGAATGATCTCTGATATACTCTGTGATTTGTGCTAGAATCTGAGTTTGAAAAGTGCAAACATATAGATGATTGAGGCGTTTTTTGGATTTTTGGTCCTAATTTTATTTGAATTAATTATCTCTAGATGCCCTTTTTGAGCCTACACTTATATGAGTACATGAGGTACATATTCTGAAATTTTTTGATAATCATCGTTCACTGTTGATGATTATTTGTTTCTGCACTGATTGAATTTGTATGATTTGATTGTGAATTGAAAAATTTTCTAGAACTAGTTCAAACACTCTTCGAGGCGCAATACGGGCATAACTGAGATTAGAAATGATTTAGGCAATTTTTTTGTGAATCGTTTGAGTCTTTCAAGCTACCCATTGATACATTCTATCTCTAGTACCTTATTTGAGCTTTATTGAAAACGAATGGCATGCGTGAAAACGTGTGGTAAACCCCCATTTGGCATCTTTTCAAGGTCCTACACTCACTACCCAATAATAGTTAAACACTAATTCCCACCTTAAAAGGAGTAAGTTGAATATGTGAATTGTATATCCTCCTGAATTTGAATTTGAAGAGTGGAATGGTGTGAAAAAAAAAAAAAGAGAAAAAAAGTAGTGGTGAAAAAGAAAAAAAAAAGAAAATTGATAGAATGGTTGAAAAAGAAAATCTGAAAAACAAAGTGAATCAATGGTTTGATGAGGTGATTTGGAATGAAACAAGAAGAAGGAGGTGAATAATAATGGTGTAGTCGTAATTTACTCCTTTATTTGAACTGTTATCCTTCATTTGTAGCCATAAGCCCGGCTTAACATTACAAGCTTATTAAGTCCTCTTGACCGAGTCGCAATTGCCCAATATACTAGTGGAGAAGAGTTGTGAGAATTTAGCATATGGACTGTTGATAGACACTGTTGATGAGTATGAATTTTTAATCAAAACACGCACGCACTATTTTTCTTTGTATTAAACTGATTGTGAGTGTTTGATACCATCTATTTGATCCTATGTTACCTTGAAAAGTCCTCATGATCTATGAATGTGTGGATTGAACTTGGATGAAGGTACTTTGAAGCATGAGTTGAAGAGATTGTAAGTTTATGCGGGAAACTAGTTTATTTTTAAACTTTTACGTGTTAGTAGGTTTGATGTGATTGGATGTGAATTTTTAAAAATTATTGCTGAGGCCATTACTCCATAGTATTTCTTGATTCTTGTTTGTGTGTTTGTTTAGTCTTGCTCGAGGGCGAGCAAGGTTTAAGTATGAGGGTGTTGATAAGTATGCTGAGTATACATTAATTTGTTTCATTTTGTATTTATTTCGCATGCATTTATTTTATTTTCATGAGTTTTGTTAGTGTTTTATTTTATGTGCATGTATTATACTCTCCTGGTTGAATTTTGTAGGAAAATGGAGTTTTTAAGTAGCAACTGTGCGGAAGACTCAAGCTCGCGCGAGATCCCTTCTCACGCGCACGCAGAAGAAAGTTCCAGAGCCCAAAGAGAGGTCTTGCGCACGCGAGACTCATCTTTGCGCGCGCGCAAGGTGTTTAATTGCCACTGTCCGTTTGCCTTGCACGCGCGAGATATGCCTAGGCGCGCGCGCGTGTTGGGATTGCGTGACGTTCGAAAATTCTAGGTCAAGGAGGATTCCAATTTGTGCGGACGTATATATAGAAGTTGGATGATCCTTTTGAGAACTTTTTGTCTTTTTAATTACGCACGAAGGCTAACGGCGGCTACTGAATTATTCTCCAATTTTTTTTCTATTTTCTCGTATTTTCTAGTTTATGATTTTAGACTTTGTTTGATTAATTACGTTTATTAGTGAGTAGTAGTTTTTCTTCGATCAAGGCCACGTGATTGGGACAAACAATTTATATAGAAAAATTGATTTGTTTATTTGAGATTTTCAGACTTGATTTGATTTTATTGATTATCGAATTTATATTTGTCTTGTGAATTTCCTGGCCAGTTATTTGCTTGAATGTTAATTGATTCCAAGTCGACAGAGGAGGTTTCGGTTTTGATCACTTCGATATTCAACATAGTGTAAAACTGACTAGAAATAGAATTCGGTTTCATTATGCGGTTTGGGTGTAAACTGAATTTTCACAGTTATTCATGCATTCAAATTTCATTAGATTTACGAAAGATTAATCCGTCAAATTTGAATAGGTTTGATTGTTCTAAAAATAGTCCTTTGAATAAATTAGAAAAATTCCCGTGAATTAAGATTAAGTCTGCTGCGTTTTAATTAATTTTATTTTATTTGCACTTTTAATTATTAGTTTAAAAATCTGAATCACTTTTATTCATTGGTCTAGATTAAGTAGGAATAAATATATTTTTGTATTAATATTTATACAGTCCCTGTGAGTTCGACATCTGGACTTTTGTCTATTATATTATAACTTGACCTGGTACGTTTTCCAGTCGATTTTTTATCATACCTATTTAGCCGGTCACTCATACCAATGAAAAATGGTACACAAAATCATATATTCTAGTCTTGAGCGGTCTTTATCTTTATTTTGAACGGTTCAATCGACTAAAATTTTTTTATGAATATATAGTAATAATTAAAATATGTGTTTCATTATTGTCATCACATGTACAACCTCATATTTATTTACTATAGTATATTCAATGTCTTTATCTCTGTAGGTTCCATGGATACAAATAAAATAAATGCCAAAATAAATAAATTAAATGTAATTATATTGAAATAAATATTGTTTATTACACTTGAGTGAATAAAATTCTCAGTCAACAGTTCGCTTGCAGGACATCTATTTTGAAAATTGTTGCATTATTTTGTTTTTCATTATCTGAAAGTCAAAGAAGCATATATTGTTTGTTGTTTTTTAATTTATTTATTTTGAGTTATTTCAATTATAAAACGATAATTGTAATATCTCGGAAGACGTTTGTCACAACCACAAGCACCAATAAGAAACAGAGTTAAAACCAATCCTCGATTTTTGCGTTATATTTATGATCTTCGTCACACAATTTTTTGCAACATACAATGAAAGAATGGGTGCCCTGCTAGCCAACTTGTGGATGAGGGCCTTTATGACTCTATTTGTAAACAATCTTTGTTTAATATAATTTACACTCTTTATTGGCATTTACTTTATCTTTTGTCATATTGTTATGATTGTGACATACTATATGATGTTTAGATAAAGACTTTGAATATACTAGAGTGCATGTAAGATGTGATAGTGAATATGGATGACCATCATGAAACACATCTTATAATCACTGTATATTCTAAACCAGTTCCTAGTCAATTGAGCCGTCCGCAATAAGGATAAGGATCGCTCGAGATTGAGACTAGCATTTGCGATGCCGAGTACCACATTTCATTGGTATGGAACATAGACATGTTCGAAGCATGCAAATGGATATTCATTGGATGGATGATCGAACTACTCTATTCGGACTTTTCAAGTGGTTTTCACTAATTGAGTGGATAAGTCCGTGGTTTTGGTTGTACACCATTAGTCCTTACTACTTGAAACATCATGGAGACTCTATATGCTAGTATTGTACTTTGACTCGTTTACCGACTCCATGAGGCTCATCAGGTGTCGAGATTGGGTACAGTTACGACACATATAGGAGTCAATGCTTTGTTGTCAAGGATTCACCACACGCTTACGAGTGTGGATATTCTGTGCGATCTGAGGAGATATTAGTGTGACAAATCTCTGGCCAGAGTACATGATGTACTTTAGGTTACTTGGTTTCCTAGTTGCACATGCGATGTCATTATTTGATCTTCAAGATGTATTGCATAGTTATCGAATCTCGAACGACTCTCGATATACCAATGGTTGTTGATTTGATCGGGATATATGGATGAAGGGACCGTACTGTACGCTAACCGAAACCCACTGGTTCTTGCAGGCACTATCAGTGATACCTAAGAAATCATGGGGCGATGTTGCTAGGTGCTCTTACCATGATTCAAAGGGCAAGTCGGAAATTGTTGTTCCAAGTCACAAGGAGTTGTGAGCCCACGGCTAGCTGTATCCCTGAACCATTGAGGGTCACACAAGTAATAGATTTCTAATCCCCGTTGAGAAAGTTAAATTTAATAAGTTAAATTTAGCGAACGAGAAGTAGGACTTCTTATTGATGAATAGAGGGAGTGAGATTTCCTAAAGTGACATGGGGATGCCATTTTTGAAAACCACTGAATTCGGATTCAGAAAATTTATCTTGACCTTAAAATATGCAGAAAAGGTGTCTGTACACATTGGTTAAATTGGTTTATCAATTTGAGTCACGATGAATTTTATATTAATTTCTAAACATACGGGTTTTGCTTGTCAAGCTTGAACTTATGACTAACGGGCTCTAAGATGTTAGCAGCCCATATTATAAATAAGTTATTCCAGTACAGAAATTAAATAACACAGCTCATAATTTCGAAAACCTAGAGAGCATTCTCCCTAGGGTTGGCCGATTTTCCAGTCTCCCTTTTTCGAAAATTTCAGACTGCAATTTTTGAATTTGCAGTCTGGTTTGACAGATCAGATCTGTTAATCTTTTTCACAGAAACTTCTGATAGACTTTCTAGTGCAGTCTGTCAGAGGGTTTAGATTTCTGTTCGTGGACCTGATTCAGGAGTTGATCGAGGCATCGGTTCCTGGGATATATAAGAAGAGCAGATTTATCTGTTGGATTCCATAACCTCAAGTTGAGACTTGAGAGGTAAAATTTAATTCTGTTTTATTTTACATAATTGTTTTAATCGTAAGGATCTGGCACCCTATGATATGGAATCGTTCCAGATATAAAATAAAAATTTTAAACTTCCATTGCCATGGGTATCAGATCTGACAGATCCGAGAACGTGTTTCAACAGTGGTATTAGAGCCAGGTTGTTCTCCGATCTTACGATTAAATATTTATCGATTGTACAAAGCCTTGGTTTTACAGAAAAAAAAAACGAAAAAAAAAATTTTGGGGTTGCCCGCTACCCGAAAGGGCAGCGGACAGCCGCTGCCCTGCACGCAGGAGCCCTACGCGCGGCTGGGCCGCGTGCGGCGGCCTAGCATCCCAACGCGCAGCTGGGCCGCGCTCGACGGCCGCAGCCCCAAAAAAATTATATTTTTTTTTTTTTTTTTGAAATTATGAATTTCGGCCCGGTAACAGTTATTGGGCCAGTTTTTGGCCCGATTGAAAATTGTTTCGATAGGTCCACGAGGCAATGGGTCAAAATTGTTTGAACCCAAAATTTTAAGAAAATTAATTTTTGGATAAATTTGAATTTTTGAAAATTTACAAATTTAATCCAATAAATTAAATTTCATGAAAATTAATTATTTTGGTACAAGTGATAATAAAATATGATTTTATATATAAAATTAGATTTTATGTATAAAATATGATTTTATGGATAAATTAGATAAAATATGATTTTATATATAAAATGGGATTTTATGTATAAAATATGATTTTATCTGTTTAAGTTTATTGCCATTTGGAATTGCATGTTATCCAATCATTTAATTGAATTAAATAATTGGATAAAAGGATGATCGATTGCCATGACCAATTTTTTAGGTGTATGTTAGGTTGTTTACATTTGGTTTTTATTATTGTTGTTGGATTTTATTATTAATGGGCTTGTATTATGACCCAATTTGATTTGTCATTTATAATGAAAGTGGGCCGGGTTTATGATCCGTTCTCACCCTTCAAATATGTATCCCCTACTTGTCATCGAAATTTATTGTAAATTTATTAGACTTAGTGGGAGATAAAGATTTGAAGATGATGGTGGGCCCAACAGACGATTATAAAGACCGAAAAAATGTAAATTGGAAGCTCAATGTAATAGGATTGCATTGCATACTTGAATATCACCTAGGATTGGACTTAGACTCGTGATTGGCAACCACGGGTCGACTAGATCTAGGCATCGATCATCCTTTATTTAATATTTAATATTATTGTTGTATGCATGTTTAGACTAAATTATATGAATCCTGCAAGCATAAAAACTAATTAAATGATGAGACAATTTTTCAAAAATTAAAATCCCTCATTTTAAATATGATTTAAAATTTATATCAAGTTTAACAAAGGGGAAATTAAATATAGTTTAAATTTTCCTATCTTCCATCAACTATCAATGCATGATGGATGCTACCTGCGACAATGGTCCGTCTCATATTATTGGGGGGTCCGTTCGCCGGAAAGCTGTGCATTGATTAGACAATTGTTGTAAGTTGGGTGGAACTCCCATGGGATCAACTCATATTATTTGGGGTCCACATGGCGACCGTTCATCACAACTTAATATTGATGGGTCAACTTGACATATCACTATTAACGGCGTCATATTATTGGGCCCTTTATTGGATATGAGGTAAAAAACATGGAGGTTGCTCTCGAAGCAATTGAACTCTACCTTTTTAAAATTATAATTGGCTGATTTTATTCGGAACTATAATTTGTAAATTGGGCTCCATGATCCTACTAAAGAAAATGGTTTTCTCGTTTTCACTAGAGGGTGGTGAAATCGTTAAAATAGTGGGAGAGTAATTCATAAAATTAAACTCGCCTTATTTTATGTCTTAGTAAATTAATTAAACAATCACTGATTATTGTTTGTTATCTTTTCAGTATATCATTATAATGAATTCGCGTAATCCATTATTTTCTATTCTCGAACAAAACAAACTGACTGGCGCAAACTATATAGAATGGTTCCGTAAATTGAAGATTGTCCTATGCTCGGAGAAGATTTTCTACGTGCTAGAAAAATCTCTTCGAAGGAAGCACCGGCTGATGTCAGTCCGAAAGAGTTGGCCAAACTTGATAAATGGTGGGACCATCATATCAAGGCCAAATGCTACATGCAAGCTTCGATGTCTAATGAACTCCAAAGGCAATTTGAGGATGTCGTGAATGCTGCTGACATACACATGCACCTCAAGGATCTTTTTGGGGCTCAATCGAGAGCTGAGAGGTACTCCACTGTCAAAGAGCTGATGACGTGCCACATGCGAGAAGGGGCTTCGGTCCGTGAACATGGGGTACGCATGATTTGGCTCATTGAAAAATTGGTGACCCTCGAGTTGACATTGGAGCACGAACTGTGTGTGGACTTATTGCTTCTTTCTCTTCCTCCATCGTTTGACGGTTTTGTGGTGAACTTCAATATGAACAAGCTAGAGGCCACCCTTGAAGAGATGGTACCGGTTCTCTTGGTGGGCTCCTCTTCTTCCGCTAAGAAGGGGCCAAGTGCAAAGGGTAAGAAAAATTCTGCCCCACCCAAGAAAACTGGGTCCAAGAAGAATCACAAGACCAAAGCTTCTAACATGGAAAAGTCTGAAGATGTTTGTCATCACTGCAAGAAACCCGATCACTAGAAACGTAACTGCAAGAAATATCTCGAGCAGTTGCGAACTGCAAAGCGTATGTTTTATATTGAAATAAATGTTTCACTTAATACTACTTCTTGGGTATTAGATACCGGATGCGGATCTCACATTTGCAATGATTTGCAGGTGATGTCAAGAAGTCGTAAGCTAAGGATGTGTGAGACCCAGTTGAGGCTCGGGAATGGTTTCAGTGTTGAGGAAAAAGCTGTGGGAGATGTTTGTTTAATTTTGCAGAACAATTTTAAGTTATTTCTGAGAGATGTTTTATTTGTGCCAGATTTGGTTAAAAACATTATTTCTGTTTCTATGCTTGATAGAGATGGTTTTTCTTGCAATTTTGTGAATGAGATTTGCAATATTTACAAGAATGAATGTTTGATTGGATGTGAACAACTTGAAAATGATCTATATAACTTAAAATTAAAAGATGTACCAGTTAATTATGTTGATAAATCGGCAACAACAATGAAGAGGAAAAACGATAGTCAAAACCCAGCAAACCTTTGGCATGCTAGGCTAGGTCATATTTCCTCACGGAGGATGAACAAGCTAGTGGGAGAGGGCATGTTTGATATGTCAGATATAAACTCTCTACCTACTTGTGAGTCTTGCCTAAAAGGAAAAATGACTAAAATACCTTTTAAGGGAAAGCCTGAGCGTAGTCAAAATCTATTGGATCTGATCCATACAGATGTTTGTGGCCCATTTAGTATTGGTACTAAATTTGGTCACACCTACTTTATTACCTTTACTGATGATTATTCTAGGTATGAGTATTTATATTTAATGAAATATAAGTCTGAATCATTTGAAAAGTTCAAAGAATTCAAGACTGAAGTAGAAAATCAGCTAGGTAAAAGTATTAAAGCACTTCGATCTGATCGAGGCGGTGAATACTTGAGTACCGAGTTTTTAGACTATCTGAAAGAAAATAGAATTCTTTTTCAGTGGATTCCTCCTGCCACACCTCAGCTTAATGGTGTAGCAGAGCGTCGTAATCGAACTCTGTTGGACATGGTTCGATCTATGATGAGCTTCACTAAGCTCCCACCTTCGTTTTGGGGCAATGCACTTGAAACGGCAGTTTTGTTGTTAAACAATGTCCACACTAAAGCAGTGAATAAAACTCCATACGAATTATGGACTGGCAAAACTCCTAAGTATTCGTACTTGAGGATTTGGGGATGTCCTGCTTACGTGAAGCAGACAGTAAGAGATAAGTTGGATATTCGATCCACATTATGTTATTTTGTAGGGTATCCGAAGAATTCGATCGGATATTACTTCTATCATCCTACTGAAACAAAAGTGTTTGTTTCTAGGAATGCCACCTTCCTTGAGAAGGAGTTCTTACTTGATAGAAAAGGCAAAATGATGGAACTCGAAGAAGTTCGAGAAGAAACTGAGATACAAAATAACAACCCCACACCTCAGGAACCAATAAATGACACGCCACTTCTTAGAAAATCCGAAAGGGCTTATACACCTCCTGTTCAACTTAATCCCTTACCTGAAGGGGATCAAAGTGAACCTGACATTGGATGTGATCCAAGAAATTTCAAGGAGACAATTTCTGATGCCGATTCGAATTTATGGCTTAAAGTCATGCAGTTTGAAATAGACTCCATGCATGCAAACCAAGTTTGGTCTTTAGTAGATCCTCCCGATGGAATTGTTCCTATAGGGTGTAAATGGATCTACAAGAGAAAACTTGGGCCTGATGGTAAGGTGCTGACCTACAAGGCACGATTGGTTGCAAAAGGTTATACACAAAGACAAGGTGTTGACTATGATGAAACCTTTTCACCAGTCGCAATGTTCAAGTCCATAAGAATCCTAATTATCATAGCAGCATGGTATTACTATGAGATATGGAAAATGCATGTGAAGACTGCGTTCCTTAATGGAAACATTAAGGAAGAGATCTATATGATGCAGTCCGAGGGATTCACATCCATGGGAAGCTAGCATAAGGTATGCAAGCTTCAAAGATCAATCTATGGTCTCAAACAGGCGTCAAGAAGTTGGAACCATAAATTTGATGAAACAATAAAGGACTTTGGTTTCATCAAGAACCCGGAGGAACCGTGCGTGTACAAGAAAGTAGTTAAGGATGCTGTGACATTCTTAGTGTTTTATGTTGACGACATCATACTCATTGGGAACGATGTAGGGATGCTACAGTCAAAAAAGATATGGTTATCAGGTAGATTTTTGATGAAGGACTTGCGTGAGGCATCCTATATTCTTGGAATACAAATCTATAGAGATAGGTCTAAGAGAATGATAGGACTCACTCAAGCGACCTATATCGATACCATATTGAAGAGGTTCTCTATGGATGAGTCCAAGAGAGGACATCTACCTATGTGTCATGGAGTTTTTCTGTCCAAGTCTATGTCTCCCAAGACTGACGAAGAGATAGAGAAAATGAGACACATACCATATGCGTCAGCTATAGGTAGTATCATGTATGAGATTATATCTACCAGACCTGATGTAACATTTGCTCTGAGTGTCACGAGCAGATATCAGGCCAACCCCAGCCAAATGAATTGGAAAGCTGTGAAGGATATTCTTAAGTACATGAAAAGGACTAAGAATATATTCATGGTTTATGAGGGAGGAGAATTAAAATTGGAAGGCTATACCGACTCTAGCTTCCAAAGCGACGTGGATGACTCGAAATCAACCTCTGGATTAGTATTCATGCTCAATGGCGGTGCTGTCTCTTGGAAGAGTTCCAAGCAGGACACCACAGCAGATTCCACCACTGAGGCAGAGTACATTGCAGCATCAGCTGCTGCTAAAGAGGCCGTTTGGATGAGGAATTTCGTCCAAGAGTTGGGGCTCATTCCTGAAGCTGTTGGTCCAGTCCCGGTGTACAGTGACAACACTGGTGTCGTTGCTCAGGCAAAGGAACCAAGGTCTCATCAAATATCCAAACACATACTGAGGAAATACCACATCATCCGGGAGATCGTGGAAAGAGGAGACATCACTGTCGAGAGAGTGGCCTCTGCAGACAATATCGCTGATCCACTTACTAAGCCCTTGCCAGGACCCTTGTTTGACCAACATCGCGAAGCAATGGGACTACGTAGTATGACTAGTTGGCTTTAGGGCAAGTGGTAGATTGAAAGAGTGGGTGCCCTGCTAGCCAACTTGTGGCTAAGGGCCTTTATGACTCTATTTGTAAACAATCTTTGTTTAATATAATTTACACTCTTTATTGGCATTTACTTTATCTTTTGTCATATTGTTATGATTGTGACGTACTATATGATATTTAGATAAAGACCTTGAATATACTAGAGTACTAAAAGATGTGATAGTGAATATGGATGACTATCATGAAACATATCTTATAATCACTGTATATTCTAAACCAGTTCCTAGTCAATTGAGCCGTCCGCAATAAGGATAAGGATCGCTCGAGATTGAGACTAGCATTTGCGATGCCGAGTACCACGTTTCATTGGTATGGAACATAGAGATGTTCGAAGCAAGCAAATGGATATTCATTGGATGGATGATCGAACTACCCTATTCGGACTTTTCAAGTTCTTTTCACTAATTGAGCGGATAAGTCCGTGGTTTTGGTTGTACACCATTAGTCCTTACTACATGAAATATCATAGAGACTCTATATGCTAGTACTGTACTTTGACTCATTTACCGACTCTATGAAGGTCATTAGGTGTCGAGATTGGGTACAGTTACGACACATATAGGAGTCAATGTTTTGTTGTCAAGGATTCACCACACGCTTACGAGTGTGGATATCCTGTGCGATCTGAGGAGATATTAGTGTGACAAATCTCTGGCCAGAGTACATGATGTGCTTTAGGTTACTTGGTTTTCTAGTTGCATATGCGATGTCATTATTTGATCTTCAAGATGTATTGCATAGTTATCGAATCTCGAACGACTCTCGATATACCAATGGTTGTTGATTCGATCGGGATATATGGATGAAGGGACCGTACTGTACGCTAACCGAAACCCACTGGTTCTTGCAGGCACTATCAGTGATACCTAGGGAATCATGGGGCGATGTTGCTAGGCGCTCTTACCATGATTCGATGGGCAAGTCGGAAATTGTTGTTCCGAGTCACAAGGAGTTGTGAGCCCACGGCTAGCTGTATCCCTGAACCATTGAGGGTCACACAAGTAATAGATTTCTAATCCCCATTGAGATAGTTAAATTTAATGAGTTAAATTTAGCGAACGAGAAGTAGGACTTCTTATTGATGAATAGAGGAAGTGAGATTTCCTAAAATGACATGGAGATGCCATTTATGGAAACCACTGAATTCGGATTCAGAAAAATTATCTTGACTTTAAAATATGTAGAAAAGGTTTCTGTACACATTGGTAAAATTGGTTTATCAATTTGAGTCACGATGAATTTTATATTAATTTCTGAACATACGAGCTTTGCTTGTCAGGCTTGAACTTATGACTAACGGGCCCTAAGCTGTTAGTAGCCCATGTTATAAATAAGTTATTCCAGTACAGAAATTAAATAACACAGCTCATAATTTCGAAAACCTAGAGAGCATTCTCCCTAGGGTTGGCCGATTTTCCAATCTCCCTTTTTTGAAAATTCCAGACTGCAATTTTTGAATTTGCAGTCTGGTTTGACAGATCGGATCTGTTAATCTCTATTCGTAGAAACTTCTGATAGACTTTCTAGTGCAGTCTGTCAGAGGGTTTAAATTTCTGTTCGTGGACCTGATTCAGGAGTTGATCGAGGCATCGGTTCTTGGGATATACAAGAAGAGCAGATTTATCTGTTGGAGTCCATAACCTCAAGTTGAGACTTGAGAGGTAAAATTTAATTCTTTTTTATTTTACATAATTATTTTAATCGTAAGGATCTGACACCCTATGATCTGAAATCGTTCCAGATATAAAATAAAAATTTTAAACTTTCGCTATCATGGATATTAGATTTGACAGATTCGAAAACGTTTTTCAACATACAACGCGGCAACCTACCACCGATTTCATTCTACACCTCTTACAAGAACAACAGGAAATAAATAAAAGTTTCTTATACCACAAATCATTAACAAGCTTAACCAAAAATTATCAACAAAAAAAAAGAAAAAAATAAAAAAAAATCGCTCGAGACGACAGAGCTTCACCTTTTTTTTTTTTTTTTACATAAAATCACTTAAAACACATGGTTGACTACTGACTCAATGAAACATTACAGCTACTACATTACATCACACTTCAATAAATAAAAAATAGATTATAAACTTTGGGGAAATTTTTCACTCGAATCCCCCTCGTGTCAAAGCTGATCTGCGGGGAAGGGACGAATATCAGCTGATTTCATCTTCCATATCTTGACAGAAGCAGTGATAGTTGCTGTTGTAGCATTGTTAAACAAGAAAACTCGTGCTTCCGCATTGATCGCTTTCGTAGGGTATATTCTTGACGTGATTACTGTTCTTCCTCCTTGAGCAAAACTCTCAACGATGGAATGATCGACCTGAAGATGTATTTTTGTTAGTTTCTTGAATCGAAATAGAGAAACGTGGGTTGTAGTAACTAGCAAGAGAGCGCGCACCAATGATCTCATGAAGAACTTTTCACCATCAAGAACCGGCACTTTGCTTCCATAGACTATTTTATCAACATCATTTGAAACAGATGATCTAAACACAACGTTCATGGTCAGGAAATATATATTGTGTTATATATGGATGATGAATAGATCATAATTTGATGTAACATTAGCAGATAAACTAACCTCAACTCATCAGCACAAAAATGAGCCTCCAGCTTCCCATTAGTTCCTTTGGTAACATAGAAATAGACCGGTGTTAGTTCTGATAACTTATCGTCTGCAAGAACCACGATCCCGAATGGTCCTAATGTTCCCCGATTAGCAGCACCACCACTTGTGGGGCAATCGTAGCTAATATCAGCTAGGTTGGTTATTTCTAACGACTCATTGTTGATCTCAAACGAGGCAACAATGTCCAACTGCAACATATCCAAAACACGTTTTCCGTTACAGATGTATATATAGTTTTGGGAATGTTGCAAAGCAATTTGTTGATCACTGGACGTTGTACAAACCTGCGATCCCGAGTCAATCTCAAGTGGTACTATCGATCCTGGACCAAGATTTACGTCCTTGAATTCAGTACTCTCCGATCTCAAGCTCTCGATTTCTTTAACTGGCCACTGAAGTATGTTGCGTCCTGTCTTTTCGTCGAATACAACGGTCCTCGGAACAGACTACTAACAGTAAAAACATATGATTCCAAGATGGAATATTTAATATTAAAAAATGCATGTGTAAAAATAAATAAGCTAAGGCTTAATTACCTGAACACAAGCCCAACCTTTCAAAATATCAAGATCTTCAGCATCAGTTTCTCTAATCCATCCCCACAAGATTCTTCTCTCTTTATTCTGGTCATAAAATGTCTTGGAGGCATAATATTTACCATAATCATATCTTAACCCGATACCCACATCCAATTCCGGGTCATCGGGTATCCACTTGTTCTTAGCCGGCTCATAGGTTCCAAGTGCATAATAATCATTCTTGTCATCATCCAAACTAGCTTTCATTACATGCTTCACGCCCGGACCGTTAGCTGACGTGTCCAGCCCATTTGACTCAGTTGTTGAAATCGGGTAAAAGTCGATGCACTCCCACATACCCGTACCCGGGACTTGATGCAAATAACCACTCAACAACTCGTACTTTCTGAAGTCTTTTGTCTCATAAACAATTGAAATACCCGTTTTGTTCTTCATGGACCCAATCGTGATCTTCCAGTTTTCGTTATCGGGGCTAAGCCAGGCGGTGGTTGGGTCCCTAAAGTCCTTGGAACCGATCCCTGGTGGAGGGACAAGGACCGGGTTAGCCGGGTCCTTGACCCATTCAAGAAGCAGAGGATCTGATAAGTTGGCGGGGTATGCGAGACACTGCACCTGCACTAGGTCGTAAGTGTCTCCGGTATACAAGATTACGATCTGATCATCAGGCAGGATCGTGGCCGACCCGGTCCATACTCCGTTTATATCATACCATTGATCAGGGACCATTGCAAAAGGTAGGTGCAGCCAATGAATTAGGTCTCTTGATACCGCATGGCCCCATGTGATATTTCCCCATATGGCTCCCTCCGGGTTGTATTGGTAGAATAAGTGGTACCATCCTTTATGAAATAATGGACCTGTCATATCATATATTAGCAACAAAAATGCAAATAAACGCCAATGCATCGTTTTTGGCCCCCGACAAAGAATGCAAATTAGCACCCAATCATTATTATACTATTGAAATCGTAACAGTTTCTTTTAAAATTTAGGCCGAAATAAAACTAAAACTATACCAGAAAATTAGAAACAGATATTCATCATACATAGCATATAATATTGGTTTAGATATGATGAGCAATCGTGGGTATTTTTGTCACCATCGACCAGGGCGGACCCAGAAAATTTGGTGGCACAATTACGGACAAAGCTATGTGTTGTTCCGCCGGGATGGTCGCTTGGGAGACCTAATTCTTTTTCCTATTTTTTATACATTAAATTTAGTCAAATTTGTCGATATCCCCGTGAACAATTTTAAAAATAAAAAGATAAAAGTTCAACACATAAAAAAATAAAGAGCTTAGAAAATTTTAGTTTGGATAGATATAAAAATCTGGCTACATTATTGCATACAATTCATAAAATAATCATGAATGTGCATTTTATAACAACTAAATGACGACCAAAAAAATTTAAAACATTATCATCAATTCATAATAATTCATTATACAATTATTTGATGAGTTGTTAAACATATTTTCTTTAGAATATAATATATCAATTTTATTTAAAATCAACATGTACCATATTTTATTTTATTAAAAAATTAATATAAGTATATACTAATAATTTTTTTAAATTTTGAGAGGGGGCCCATGCCCCCCTGGATCCTACATGGGTCCGCCCCTGGCATCGACTGAGGTGGCGGTCGTTTAATCAAATTCTACACTAAGAACAATACCCAAATCATGTATCTCATAATTCATATATATCTATCAGCACATAAGCATAATTAATGTTATATTGCTGATTTAACAAATTATGAGACATTAGACATGAGCATAATTAATGTTAGGTTATATTGCTGATGTGACAAATCATGAGACATTAGATTTACGATTACAGTAAGTTGAACTGGTATCTACTTGTAGGGCTGGCATACCGGATCAAAATACCGAGTTTTCGGCATACTGTACCGAAATTTTTTCGATATACATACATTTACTCGGTATATCGAATTTTTTTTTCAGTATACATACGATATCAATACGGATTTTTTCCGTACCAAAATTTCAGATTTCCGATATTGGTATCGGTATGAATTTTTTTCATACCAATATTTTTGATACGGTATACCGAAAAACCACCCCTATCTACTTGTAAGACATATATATCCAATAGGTAGATGTCGCCTCTGTAGGTGCTGAGGTAAGTGTCCACGTGTATCACCATTTTATTCATAATACAATTATAAATATAATGACAGTTTCCAAATTCAAGATTAAAATTGAAAATGTTTTCCGAAAATTTGAGTGAATGAGTCAAAATTCAATTACTAGTCTCGAAAAATGGAACCAAAAGAGAACTGAAAACAAACTAAAAATCATAACATAAAAAGTTTTTGTTAAAAATAAATATCCGTGCATGCCACGTATTATGAACATATTGTCATAATTCCATTATTATTATTATTATTATTATACCATGGAAAACTTACAGGTTTTTCGAATTCTAGAGCAAAATTAAAATAATTTTTATAAAACTGGAGTCATTGAGTTATAACTCATTTTCCATTACCACAAATAAATATAGCCAAAATTGGACCGAAATACAGCTAAAACAAAATCGAAATCTGAATTTAAAAAACACTCACTTATATTTAATTAAATATATTATACCTTCCTCTCAAAAAAAAAATATATATTATACCTTTTGGCTCCGTTTGATAGCCTATATTATTAATCTGTGTATAACTCATCTTATACAATATTGCGTTTTTCTCGTCATATTATTTATCCATATATTAAGAATTTATTTTATATCAATCAAATCATTATTTATTTATCTTACATCAATCAAATCATTAAATTTAAATTACTATATTATCCCTTATAAATAATATTATTCATATTTTATTTATTGTTAAAAGGATAAAATAGTAATTTATCATTTTTATATAAAATGTAATCAATCAAATCAAATAAACTATAATCCATCTATCAAATCAAATACTATATTCACTATCATTTTTATTTATTTTTTATTAAATTATATTACTAATCTATATATTGTTTATCTAATGATACCTATCAAACGGTCCCTTTGTATATATATACAGATATAAATTTTTTCTTGAATATATAATATAATATAATTATTATTCGACTTTTAAGATATTCATCAATGGAAAAGCTTGATTAAACACAAAACAAGTGATAAAGTACGATAATCTAATTAAATATAGTAACTTTTCTGTTAAGATTAAAGTAGCATTTGTAAGAGTTTATTTTAATTGCTTCTCAATATTTACAAACAATTTTAAATTTTTATTAAACAACAATTTTCAAAATTTTAATTTATTAGAAACTTTAAACTTGAAAGTAATTAAAATAACTTTAAAAATTACCTAATTATTTTATATTATTATTGTGTGTTGTAATGAAGTAGTCACTTTCAATCCAAGTCATATATATCTACAATCGAAACTAGTTTTTATTTATCGGACGTGTCGCAATGAAACTGGCCAACAGTAAACTGTATCAATCTTTAATAAATTGTAAAAAGACTTATTTGAGAGCCTTATAAAAATATATATATATGTATTTGCAACTACTTTGTCAATGAGATATGGATATAGACTAACTAGGATTAAATATATGGATAGAAATTGCTTCCAATCTAAATGGTCATTGCTTTGCATAATCATGTCAAATTTTTTATTTTCAGAATATATCAATTTTTTTTCCATAATATATCTGTCTATCAAAATCTTTTTTGTATAAAAAATAAAATGTAATGAAATATATAAAATTTTCAACGAAAATTTATTTTTATAGACTGGTATTTTATATAATATTTTAATATACTTAAAACTAAACTTAATATTAGGTATTAATGTAAATTCACACACGGAGTATCGAAGATGTACACAAGTAGTGTATTCGTAAAAAATAGATTTTCAGCTCTAAACATCCCAAAAGTAGGCAAATAAATTAATTAACTGAGGTCTACTCTTTATGATAATCATCGTTACTTTTTGTCAAATTTTAAAAGTCGAAAAAAACTGATAAATACTTTGTAAAAGCTCTCCCAAACACTACCTAAGACAGATGAATTTAATACTCGAATTTTGACTGGACTTAATAAAAGACATGAAAATTACTAAAATATATGCGTTATGAATTAATAGAAAGTTAGTTATCCACACAGAAATCAAATAGACATGGATTTCAAACAGATACTCAAAGTTTATTAAATCTAATCTAATAAACAAAATGAATTCAAGAAATTGAATTAAATGAGATTTAAGTTTCTGGCAAAAACTTACCATTAGGATCTGTCGGAGGAACCACACACCAGATTCGTCAGAAGAAAAATTTGCCCGAAGGATCATCACATCACATAAAAAATAAATAAATAAATAAATAATGAGAATCATAAAATTTGCCGGTGAATATAATTTTCTTTATTTAGAAAATACAGAAAACCACCAACCATTCATCCAATTCTTCTCTGGTTGAAAATGGTAAGCCGTCTTCTGCCAAGACAGCATCTCATTAGTCCATGGAAAAGTCAAGCCGCCGCCCAACCGCCGGAAACCCTTCTCGGAAACCCCTTGAGAAACCCCTCTTGACGGCGGCGCAGTTGAAGATTTGGTTTCTGAACCAGTATCCAGCTTGGTGAAGATCAGAATTATTATGGATAGCAAAAACAAAGGGGTAAAAAGCAAAAAGAGTAAGAGCTTCTTGGATCTCCGCCGATTATTATTATCCACGGGGCCGGCGGGGATGGGAGCGTAGGTAGCCAGATCATACGCCGACGCCATTGGATGCAAAATCACCAATTGGGAAGCTATGGGATCTATGGATGGAACACAATTATTACATTATTTTATATGTGTGTGTGTATATTGATAGAGGGTTGTGATTGGCTACACTTACTTGTTGAGCTGGAATTTTGTCCGATAATATTAATAATAAATATTAGGTTGAATAAGGAATTCTTGGAGACGTGTCTATAACCACATTAATTCCTTGAAAAATTTGCAACTAATATATTATAAAAAATTGTTACTAATATCCGTTTGCACGCTACTGTTAATTTTATTTAATTTAAAATAAAAAAATATTGAAATTAAAATAGTGGTTTTTTTAAAAAAAATAAAATACATCAAATGACAAAAAAATGTAGTGAAAGTGGGTTTTCTTCAATTACATAAACATTAAAGCACAAAAAACATGAAGGATGTCATACCAACATACCAAACATCCCTCATGTTTAATGCAATACTAGTAAACATATGTAAACAATGTATGAATATAAATTAAACTTTTATCTAAAATATAGTTTTATATTCGTGCATAATAAACTTTTATATGAAATATAATAAGATTTGTGTAATTTATATTTAATGTTATGTGTTTTTATTATTAATTTATTATTATTTAAAAAATTATGGTAGTTATGTGTAAGGTTATTTTGAAGATAAAAATTGATATGACAATCTAACAAACCTAGTTACTATCTATGACTCAAACTTAATAAGATAAAAGAGACATAGTTAAATAAAGTCGGTGACTAACTTAAATGAGTAGTCACAAGAGATGTTGGGAGGAGTGGTGCAGAAACGTGCCCCGTGATTAAAAGCATTGGAAAGGTGAAAGAAGGAAACTCAGATTAAAAGAAACAAAGGACTCATTGGATAGGAAATCAACAATCAATCAAAATATCTCAAATGCTCTCATATTACAGTTAAATAATTCTGCAGATTTCCGAGAATTTATTTCTAATATTTTCATGTTTCCATAAACTTCAAGTAAATATCTCTAGCTTTTTTTTTTTCTGTTTCCTTTTAATTTTTATGGATGTATTTCCGCATTTTATTGTAAGTTTTATCCATATTTTTATTCTTAATGACAAAGTTAATTTTGATTGTTGTTATGAAACGTTGTAGTTCGAATTTTTCATGCTTTTGTAGCTAGTTTCTTGATTTTCGATGCTTAACCAAGAATATTAAAATCGACGGTTGAACCGGACTCTCAATAGGTGATTTAGGAGTTAGGTTTTTTATTATTATTATTTTTGGTACAACACATGTTTGGCACACCCGGCCCGCAACACTCCCACTCACTAATTTTACTGTGCAAACATAATTTTTTGTCAAGTCTGGTGGGACAATACAGCCGAAAAACCAAGGAAACACCGGCAACGGTGATGGTAAACTGCCTTCACAAGATGACAGGTCCGTAGATCCTGTTCCTCAGGCTGATGCTACTGATGGAATTGTTCAGTAGATTGCGGAAAATATTGAAATGAACAAACAATATGAAGATGGAGCATCTGGCAGCATCCCATAGATCTTGGTAGTTCCTCTTGAACACCTTGACTCTGTAATATTAAAGAAATTCTAGAAGATGGATCTTGAAAGGATCGGTTAAGTGTTTAGAAAAGGGGGGGGGGGGGTGGTTTATTAAACACTTACAAAAAATTTTACTTTAAAACTGAATTCAAACGAGTTGAAAAGTGAACTCTAATATTCTTGAGTGTCAGTGTTTGTTGGCTAATGAAATATGTACGGAAATAAGGCTGAATGACATATTAGAGTAGATATAATGTGGGGCGCCGGGTTGCTAATCTCAAATTAGGGCATTAATAAATAGAAGCTTAGATAAATAAATTAAGATCATTCAAGCAACTAAATTTTTGTTTTTAAAGACAGCATCTCGCTCGATCCATTAAAGATCACCGATCGAGCGAGCAGAAATTAACAATTCTTGGGTTTGAGCAAACATGGCCTCGCTCGATCGGCCAATCTCTACCGATCGAGCGAGCAGAAACATTTCAACTTTTTGTTCAAAATAATAGGCCTCGCTCGATCGATCAAACCTTACCGATCGAGTGAGCACACTCTGCTCGAAAAACCGCATAAATCAGTTGCTGTCAAAAGCTATACAATCTTGTTTTCACATCCCATAACAATATCAAAACATGCTAAATCAATACCAAAACATGTATATACATATGAGTCAAGTTTAAGCACAAGATTCTAGCTTTCTTACAGCCGTCTACAAGTTCAAAGTCTAGCAAAAGAATACAATACAAAACATGTCCAAAGTAAACTCAAGTACAACATGCCATACGTTCCTTAACAAGTTTGATACTATCTCAAGTTCATCTTTCTTCTACAAACAACCCGAGTCCACACCTCTAGACTCTCTCTCGAGCTACCCACGTCGATTTTGGCCAGCTCCTGCCCTATTTGTTGTCATGCACACATACAAAATAAGACAACAGCCGGAAACATCCGGTGAGAATACAATTCTCAGTATAATCAACATATACATGCGTTAAAATAAAATCATATCAACTCTAAACATCTCAACTCAAGAATAGAGTAAAATAACGCATATATATATATATATATAAAGAATTGATTCCTATCACACTCTTTGCCATCAAGATTCGTATACGATCTTGATATGGATATCCATCTATCGTCGTGTCATCAGACTCGAAAATAAAGTCGTATCAGACCTTGGCATAAGAATCAATTCATATCTCATATCATATCATATCAAATAAAGATCTACTACCTCAAATGGATCGACAACATCAATAATAAACGATAAAGCAAGTATGTGATTTATCAGGATAACTCAAGAAGCTTCATTCTCGAGTTTCAAATCTCTGACTCTCGATGTTGTCTTATACCTGTCAATCTCTCAATTCTGAATGCTTCAAATTTGTTCTTCGAATCGAATCTGCAATCTCGACCTCGTCAATTTCAAGAACAAACTGAAATAAAGTGATCACAAGCTGGAATTATCAGAAATGAACTCAATCCATATTCCTCTCAATCACAAGACATCAAAAACAGCTTCAAATCGTAAACCGGCGGCGTAACGACTGAAAATCGAAAATCAAAACTATATCTAAATCATGATATCACCTCAGACAACTCATAATCATAATCATATCAGCATAAACACATCCCAAACCAAAATTCAGAAATGCATATTTTCGAAAATAGCTTCAATAAATCATAACAAATTCAATCAACGTTCTTTCTTCGATCCGTCTTCGAATAAACAATCGATGCTAGCTCATATACATAATTACACAATAATATTTGTAAAGTCCAAAAATCCATTAAACTTGCTCACGATTATTTAAACATAAATTTTTAATGATTTTATGCCTTAAATTGTTTAAGTTATGAATTAATGATTATGATTTCATGATTATGTTTATTTTACGTTTAACAATTTGATTAAGTAAATGATTTCAGGTTGAGTTTGATTCTAGACTCTCGGGGCGAGGCTAACTTATGAACGAAGTGTTAGAACGTATTTTCACGAGTATTTTAAGTATAATATTGATATACTTTGAATAAAAGAGTTGGGAGATAATATTTTTATCAGTCGAGTCAAGGAAGAGTGGTAGACTTCATTTTAATTAGTCACCACGATGCGAATTAAGTGTTGAAAGCAACACTCTTCTACCACGTTCCCCACTTATTTATGGACTTGTCTCCCCATGATTGCTCTCCTTCACGCCTATCTTCTTCTTCTTTCTTTTATTTTCATTCTTATTCTCTTCTTCTCTGAACACTACATGGTTCCTTCAAGAAATTTCAAAGTTAAACTTCAATCTTGCTCCTCTTCGTGGTTAGTTCGTCTCCGAAGTTCCGGATCAACTCCTCCTCCATTCAAGGCAAGTTTTTAAAGAATTTTAAACCACCATTCAAGATATATCTATTTTGATAAGAAATGATGTGTGTTGATGAGTTTAAGCATGATTTTAAAGATTTGAGAAGCATAAAAGCATGAAGTTTATGATATCGTGATATGTAAGTCGTTCTTGTGAAATTCTTGATAAATAATGTGTGATGATAGATTCTTATTGTTTAGAGTTGATAAAGGACTACTTTTGAAGGTGTGTGTTGAATTTTGAAGTCTTGAGTTAGTTTGATTTAAAACTTTGAAATGTTGCATGTGCTGAATTGTTTCGGATTAGCGGCACTTGTTACTTTATTTACGATTTTAACTAGTGTACTTATCCAAATGATATGAGGCCAATTTTATTGGAAAGGTAGCTTATTTATCTACAACTTTTGTGTTTTGAGTTTTCTTAAAATCATTTTGGAAGATTGACCAAAATTGCCTTGAAGTGTGTCAAATGTTTTGAATTTCTGGCAGTGACATATCTCGGGAGAATCAGCATAACTTTTTACTGTAAATTTTATTTTAGGTGAACTTTTCGGCATTCAAAAGCCAAGATCAAGATCTACACCTTTTATGTTTACCACTTTTTCAGATTCTGAATTAAAAAATAGAGTTTTGGAGCGAGCAAGATGAACCAGTTGCGCAGGTCAGGCGCGCCCGCGCCTAGAAGTTGAGCGGGCTCCCCTTTCATTCGAAATTTATGATTTTATATTTTATTTTAGGGTCCTAAATTCATGGTTATGATCTTTTAAGGCTTCTAAAATATATTTAAGAGTTTCTATGCAAAAAGTTTCAAGTTTTAAGCCAAGAACGACTTACGTGGATCGATTACGTTATGTGGTACATGTACATGTCTAAGTTTCTTTCATGAAACCTATGTTCAATATGAAAGTATGATTTTTTATCATTTATTACATGCATGAAGTTATCGAGTAAAGTTTTATGTTCATGAAACAAAAGTTAAGATGGAAATTATGATGTTTCAATGATTCTTCATGATGGATGAAATGATATGTTAATGAAATGAAAATGATGAAGCATGAATGAATAATGCTATGTTGAATTATGAAGATATAATATGTTGATGCATGAAAATATTTTGATGTCTTATGTGTCTTTGTGGTGGCAATACGGGAACGGTGCTCCGGTTTGGGCTCCGGAGTAGCCTTCCCAAATACGGCTCAATGTACGGGTTAGGTCCTCCGGGATGAGCTCCGGAGGAGCCTCCGAAAAGGAATGAACGAAAGTTATGAGGCGTAATGCCATATGATTGTTGATCAACAAGAAAAGATGAATGTGCCCATTATGACGGTTGACACAATTTCGCATAATTCGTCACCAAATGATAAGTTTATGTTATGTTATGTTATGTTACGTTTAATTGATAATTGAAATCTCATGATTTTTACTGCATACTCTTGCTGAGTCTTTAGACTCACTATACTTGAATGGTGCAGGTAATGAGGATGACATTTATGCATATGTTGACGAGTTTAATGTCGGACATGAAGAAGAGCAAGGAGTCGGACCGGTGGGCGATGCATGAGTGTGTTATGTGTTGAGTGTGATATGCTATGTCTTGAGCTATTTGCAACTTTATGATGTATTTTAAGGTTGTAAACAAGTTTTATAAATTTTAAGGTTTGGATTTGGTTTGTAAACTATTCTGAAATGTTTTAAGTAAGGTTTGATGTATGCATACATCTTTCAAAAAAAAAAAAAAAAAATTTCTTTTCCGCGTTCTGTAAGGTTATGTTAGTTTTGTAACATCTTCATCGGTTGAGGGCGTTACAGTTTGGTATCAGAGCAGTTCGCTCTGGGTTTTCTTAAAACACTCATGCATACTCGCCATGACTCCAACGCTCCGTCTTCATGTCTGTAAGTTATGATGTTTATTCGATCATGTGTGTGATAATGCGATGAGATAATGTATGCATGTTACATGTTAAAGTATATTTACGTATTGAATTGTGACTGAGCGGTGTGGATAATATTGGACTTTAGGACTATGGCATCACGTAGGGGAAATAACACCAACGCCAACGCCAATGCCGCTAACAACAACCATAATGATTACGGGCCAGATAGTGAGAACAATCAAAACAACCAGTTTTTGACGGGATTAACTGCTCTGCTTCAAGAGCAAAGCCGTGCTCAGGGAGCTCAAATCCAACAGTTGCTTGAAGCCCAGACAACTAATGCTGGAAATAACCATCCTACAGATAATCAGAACCCTATCTACAAAATGTTCTTAGAGTTGGGACCACCTGAGTTCAAAGGAGAGACTGATCCTTTGATTGCGGAACAATGGTTCCAAGCTATGGAGACTGCTTTTGAATTCATGCAGATCACGGATGCGGATAGATTAAGATGTGCTACCTATATGTTCCGTGATGACGCTCGTGTTTGGTGGAGTGGAGCCAAAGCAGCGTTGAACCTAACCACCCTTACTTGGAATGGATTCAAGGATGTGTTCTACGGCAAATATTGCACGGTGAGCACCCGAAACAGGTTGGCTAGAGAGTTTTTGGAGATCCGTCAAGGAAACATGTCAATTGCGGAGTATGTGAAGAAGTTTGAAAGGGGAAGATACTTTGTACCTATGATTTCTGGTGATCCTGCTGAAGAGTTGAAACATTTCACAGAAGGATTGAATGCCTTCATCAGAAAGGATGTTAGACTAAGTGGAACGAAAAATTACAAAGATGCGGTGGATCAGGCCATGCTGTCCAAAAAGGACAGAAACGACATTATCAAAGAGTCACAAGCAAAAAGATCTAGTTATCAGAATCGGGACCAACAAGGAAATGCTAACAGAAAGAGACCGTACCAAGCCCCACCCCAACACCGACCATACCAGCAGCAACAGCATCGACCTCAGGGGCAGAAACAATTGGCTCTACCAGCACCAAAACCAGGGATTGCACCAACAGCTTGTAAAAAATGTGGAAAACTTCACTCAGGTCAATGCATGGAAGAGACTGGAGTATGTTTCCTTTGCAAAAAGCCAGGGGACTATCGAAAAGATTGCCCTCAATCCAAAGAACCAGTAAGAGGACGAGTTTTTGCAATGGCACATCATCAAGTGGATCCAAATACAGCTATAGTTACAGGTATGATTAATGTTTCCAGTAATCCTGCTCATGTCTTAATTGATACTGGAGCTACACATTCATTCATATCTGTTGAATTTGTTAATAAATTGGGTTTAGTACCGGATAAGTCAATATCGAGATTTAGTATATCCTTGCCTTCAGGGGAAGAATTGAGAAGTGATTTGATTATCAGAGGATGCAGTATACAGATGCAAGGTCATGAGTTGTATGCTGATCTTATTATCCTCAAAATGTCGGACTTTGACGTGATATTTGGTATGGATTGGTTGTCTTGTTACGAGGCTACCATAGACTGTAAACGGAGGACGGTTTTCTTGAAAACTAAGGATGGAGAAACGTTTCTATTCCATGCCACATCGAAAAATAATTCATCTCTTTTAATTTCAGTGGGTAAGGCATGTCAACTGTTGAGTAAAGGATGTGCAGGTTTCCTTGCAAGTGTCACTTGCGACCAAGAATTACCTCGACAAAAACTTGAAAACGTCGAGGTAGTGAGAGATTTCCCAGAAGTATTCCCTGACGATATTGCAGGATTACCTCCGGCTAGGGAGGTATGAAAGAGTGGGTGCCCGGTGAGCCAACTTGTGGCTAAGGGCTTTGATGACTCTTTGTATAAACAATCTTTTGTTTAATATAATTTACACTTTTATTAATGGCAATGACTTTATCTTTCTTCATATTGTTATATTGTGATATACTATTGTTGTTTTGATAAAGACCTTGGATATACTATAGTGTATGTAAGATGTGGTAGAACATAGGGATGTCTATCATGAAACACATCTTATAGTCACTGTATATTCTAAACAGTTCCTAGTCGATTGAGCCGTCCGATAATAAGGATAAGGATCGCTCGAGTTTGAGACTAGCATTTGCGATGCAGAGTACCACGTTTCATTGGTAGGGAACATAGAGATGTTCGAAGCATGCAAATGGATATTCATATGATGAATGATCGAACTACCCTATCCGGACTTTCCAAGTGGTTATCACTTATCGAGTGGATAAAGTCCGCGGTTTTGGTTGTACACCATTAGTCCTTACTACTTGAAACATCATTGAGACTCTATATGCTAGTACTGGGCTTTGACTCGTTTACCGATTCTATTGGGGTCATCAGGTGTCGGGATTGGGTACAGTTACAACACGTATAGGAGTCGATGCTTTGTTGTCAAGGATTCACCACATACTTGCGAGTGTGGATATCCTATGCAATCTGAGGAGATATTAGTGTGACGAATCTCTGGCCAGAGTACATGATGTGTTTTAAGAAATGGTTTCTTAGTAGCATATGCGATGTCACTATTTGATCTTCAAGATGCGTTGCATAGTTATCGAATCTCGAACGACTCTCGATTTACCAATGGTTGTTGATTCGATCGGGATATATGGATGAAGAGACCGTACTGTACGCTAACCAAAATCTATTGGTTCTTGTAGGCACTATCAGTGATACCTAGGGAATCATGGGGCGATGTTGCTAGGCGCTCTTACCATGATTCGATGGGCAAGTCAGAAATTGTTGTTCCGAGTCACAAGGAGTTGTGAGCCCACGGCTAGCTGTATTCCTGAACCATTGAGGGTCACACAGAGTAATGGATTTTTAATCCCCGTTGAGATAGTTAAATTAAAAGAGTTAAATTTAATGAACAAAGAAGTGGGACTTCTTATTTAAGAGTAGAGGAGTAAGATTTTCTAAAATGAAATAGGGATGGGCATTTTTTGAAATCACTAAATTCAGATTCAGAAAATTTATCTTGACTTTAAAAGATGCAGAAATGGTTTCTGTGCACATTGGTAAAATCGGTTTATCAATCGGAGTCATGATGAATTTTATATTAATTTCTGAACATGCGGGCTTTGCTTGTCAGGCTTGAACTTATGACTAATGGGCCCTAAGCTGTTAGCAGCCCACATTATAAATAAGTTATTGCAGTACAGAAATTACACAACAGAGGCTCACAATTTTCGAAAAACCTAGCTGATTTTCTCTCTAAGTGGCCGCCCCCCTCCCTCTCTACTCGGGAAAAATCCAGCCTGTAAATTTTGAATTTTCAGTCTGGTTTAACGGATCAAATTCATTAATTTTCTTCGTAGAAACTTCTGATAGATTTTCTAGTGCAATCTTACAGAGGGATTAAATCTCTGTTCGTGGACCTGATTGAAGAACAGTTCGTCCATCAGTTCCAGGGATATACAACAAGAGCAGAGTAATCTGTTGGTGTCCATAATCTCGATTCGAGATTGGAGGTAAAAATTTATAATTGTTATTTAATTTTTACACACACAATTTAATCGTAAAGTTTTGATACCCATTATGGAATCGTTCCATATAAAATTTTTAAACTTTCGCTGCACCGGGTATCAATTCTGATTGATCTGATCGCCGTTTTCCAACAGTGGTATCAGATCCAGGTTGCTCAGATCAAGCGATTAAATTAATCGATTGTACAAAAAATTTTTAGCCTCGGTTTTTGAAACAAAATAATTTTTTTTTTTAAATTAAAAATTTTTTCGGGCAAAAACACGGGCAGCGATTGGATCGCTGCCCGGGGGGCAGCGAGAGTCGCTGCCCTAGGGGCAGCCGGGCTGCCCGGCCCGAGCCCTTTTGGGGCGCGGGCAGCCCGGGAGCGTCCCGGGCGGCCCGCGAAAAATTAATTTTTAATTTTAAAATTAAAATTTTAATATGTTAAAATTCTATTTTTGGTCCGATCGAAAATTGTTTTTGATTGGTCCACGAGGCGTCGGATCGAATTGTTCGAGTCCGAAAATTTTAAAATTGATTTTTGGATAAATTTGAATTTTTGAAAAATTTATAGATTTTATCCGTTAAATCAGATTTTATGAAATTAATTATTTTTGGTACAATTGATGATAAGATATGATCTTATGGAAATATTGAGTAAAATATGATTTTATGTATAAAATTGGATTTTATATGTAAAATATGATTTTATTTGATAAAAAGATAAAATATGATTTTGTATGTAAAATAAGATTTTATATATGGAATATGATTTTATCCTTTTAAATTTAATTGTCATTGCATGTTATCCAATAAATTAATTTTGAATTAAATGTTATTGGATAAGGATGATCGATTGCCATGACCAATTTTGTAGGTGTATGTTAGGAATTTACATTTGTTTTTATTATTGTTGGATTTATTAATGGGCCTGGTTTATGACCCAATATGAATTGTCATATGTAATAAAAGTGGGTCTGGTTTATGGCCCGTTCCCACCCCTTAAAATGTATCCCTTACTTGTCATTGTTATTTATTGTAAATACATTAGATTTAGTGGAAGATGAAGATTTGAAGACGGAGGTGGGCCCAGCAGACAATAAAGACAGAAGAAATGTAAATTGGAAGCACAATGTAATAGGATTGCATTGCATACCTGCATATTACCTAGGATTGGACTAAAACTCGTGATTGGCAACCACGGATCGATTAGAAATGGAATCGATCATCCTATATAATATATGATATTATAGTTGTATTCATGTTTTAGACAAAATTGTGTGAATCCGGCAAGCATACAAAATTTTAAAATGATGAGACAAATTTTCAAAATTAAAATCTCTCATTTTAAATATGATTTAAAATTGATATCAAGATAAATAAAGGAAATTTAAAATTGTTTAAATGTTCCTACCTTCCATCAACGATCAATATATGAGATGCTACCCGCGGATACGGTCCGGCTCATATTATTGGGGGGGCCCGTTCGTCGGAAAGCTGTACATTGGATCGACACATATTGTAAGTTGGGTGGAACTCCCATGGGATCGGCTCATATTATTGGGGGATCCACATGGCGACCGTCCATCACAACTTAATATTGATGGGTCATCTTGACATGTCACAATAAACGGCGTCATATTATTGGGCCCTTATTGGACATGAGGTAAAAACGTGGAGGTTGCTTTGGAAGCAATTGTGCTCTACCTTTTGAAAAATATGGTTGGCTGATATTATTCGGGACCATAGTTTGTCAATTGGACTCCATGTTCTCACTAAGGAAAACAGTTTCCCGTTTTCAATAGAGGGTAGTGAAATCGTTAAAATAGTGGGAGTGAGATTCATAAAATAAATTTCGCCTATTTTATGTCTTATTAAATTAATTAAACAATCACTGATAATTGTCTGTTTTTTTTCAGTATTTCATAAAGATGAATTCGCGCAATCCACTATTCTCTATCCTCGAACAAAATAAACTGACTGGCGCAAACTATACGGAATGGTTCCGTAAGTTGAAGATTGTCTTGACCTCGGAGAAGATGCTCTACGTGTTAGAAAAATCTCCTCCGAAGGAAGCACCAGCTGATGTAAGTCCGGAAGAGTTGGCCAAACTTGATAAATGGTGGGACCATGATATCAAGGCCAAATGCTATATGCAAGCCTCGATGTCTGATGAACTCCAGAGGCGATTTGAGGACACCGTGAATGCTGCTGACATTCACGTACAACTCAAGGAACTTTTTGGGGCTCAATAGAGAGCTGAAAGGTTCGCTACTGTAAAAGAGCTAATGACGTATCGCATGCGTGAAGGGACTTTGGTCCGTGATCATGGGGTACGAGTGATTTGGCTCATACAGAAGTTGGTAATGCTTGATTTGGTGTTGGAGCATGAGCTCAACGTGGACTTATTACTTCTATCTCTTCCTTCTTCGTTTGACGGATTTGTGGTGAATTTCAATATGAACAAGATAGAGGCCTCCCTTGAAGAGATGGTCAATATGCTTGTAACATATGAATCCACTTTAAAGAAGGATAAACCGGCTTTCTTGGTGGGCTCCTCTTCTTCTGCTAAGAAGGGGCCAAGTACAAAGGGTAAGAAATGTTCTGCTCCACCCAAGAAAACCGAACCCGAGAAGAAGTACAAGACAAAGGCTTCAAACATGGAAAAGTCCAAGGATGTTTGCCATTACTGCAAGAAGCCCGGTCATTGGAAACGTAACTGCAAGGAATATCTAGAGCAGTTGCGAACTGCGAAGGGTATGTTCTATATTGAAATAAATGTTTCACTTAATACTACTTCTTGGGTATTGGATACCGGATGTGGATCTCACATTTGCAATGATTTGCAGGTGATGACAAGAAGTCGTAAGCTTAGAATGGGTGAGACCCAGCTGAGGCTCGAAAATGGTTCCAGAGTTGAAGCTAAAGCTGTGGGAGATGTTTATTTAATTTTGCAGAACGATTTTAAGTTACTTTTGAGAGATGTTTTACTTGTTCCAGATTTGATTAAAAATATTATTTCTGTTTCTATGCTTGATAGAGATGGTTATTCTTGCAATTTTGTGAATGGGATTTGCAATATTTACAAGAATGAATGTTTGATTGGAAATGGACAACTTGAAAACGATCTATATAACTTAAAATTAAAAGACGTTCCAATAAATTATGTTGATAAACCGGTAACAACAAACAAAAGGAAAATCGATAGTCAAAACCCGACAAACCTTTGGCATGCTAGGCTAGGTCATATTTCCTCAAGGAGGATGAACAAGCTAGTGGGAGAGGGCATATTTGATATGTCTGATATTAACTCTCTACCTACTTGTGAGTCCTGCCTGAAAGGAAAAATGACTAAATCTCATTTTAAGGGGAAACCTGAGCGTAGTCAAAATCTGTTGGATTTGATCCATACAGATGTTTGTGGTCCATTTAGAATTGGTACTCAATATAGCCACACCTACTTCATTACCTTTACTGATGATTATTCTAGGTATGGGTATTTATATTTAATGAAATATAAGTCTGAAGCATTTGAAAAGTTCAAAGAATTCAAGGCTGAAGTAGAAAACAAGCTAGGTAAAAGTATTAAAGCACTTTGATCGGATCGAGGTGGAGAATACTTAAGTACCGAGTTTTTGGACTATCTGAAAGAGAATGGGATTCTCTCTCAGTGGACTCCTCCTATGACACCTCAGTTGAATGGTGTATCAGAGCGTCGTAATCGAACTTTGTTGGACATGGTTCGATCCATGATGAGCTTCACTGAGCTTCCACCTTCGTTTTGGGGCTACGCGCTTGAAATGGTGGTATTGTTGTTGAACAACGTCCACACCAAAGCAGTGGACAAAACACCATACGAGTTATGGAATGGCAAAGCTCCTAAGTATTCGTACTTGAGGATTTGGGGATGTCCTGCTTACGTGAAGCAGACAGTGGGAGATAAGTTGGATAGTCGATCCACCTTATGTTATTTTGTAGGGTATCCGAAGAATTCAATCGGATATTATTTCTATCATCCTGCTGAAACAAAGGTGTTTGTTTCAAGGAATGCCACATTCTTGGAGAAGGAGTTCTTATTGGATAAGAAAGACGAGATGATGGAACTCGAAGAAATTCGAGAAGAACCCGAAATACAAAATAATGATCCTACACCTCAGGAACCATTGTTAGACACGCCTATACCTAGAAGATCCGAGAGGACTTCTAGACCTCCTATTCGATATGGTCTTCTTCTTGAAGGGGATCAAGATGAACCCAACGTTGTATGTGATCCAAGAAACTTCAAGGAAGCAATTTCTGATGCGGATTCAAATTTATGGCTTGAAGCTATGCAGTCGGAAATAGATTCGATGCATACAAATCAAGTTTGGTCTTTAGTAGATCCTCCCGATGGAATTGTTCCAATAGGGTGTAAATGGATCTACAAGAGAAAACTTGGGCCTGATGGTAAGGTATTGACCTACAAGGCAGGATTGGTGGCGAAAGGTTATACTCAAAGACAAGGAGTTGACTATGATGAAACCTTTTCACCAGTTGCAATGTTCAAGTCCATAAGAATCCTTATTGCCATAGCTGCTTGGTATGACTATGAGATATGTCAAATGGATGTGAAGACTGCATTTCTTAATGGAAACATTAAGGAAGAGATCTATATGATGCAGCCTGAGGGATACACATCCATGGGAAGCGAGCATAAGGTATGCAAGCTTCAGAGATCAATCTATGGTCTAAAACAAGCATCAAGAAGTTGGAACCAGAAATTTGATGAAACAATAAAGGATTTTGGTTTCATCAAGAACCCGGAGGAACCATGCGTGTACAAGAAAGTAGTTAAGGATGCTGTGACATTCTTAGTACTTTATGTTAATGACATCCTACTCATTGGAAATGATGTAGGGATGTTGCAGTCAACAAAGATATGGTTATCAGGTAGATTCTCGATGAAGGATTTGGGTGAGGCATCCTATATTCTAGGGATACAGATCTATAGAGATAGATCTAAGAGAATGATAGGACTCACTCAATCAACTTACATCGAAACCATATTGAAAAGGTTTTCAATGGATGGGTCCAAGAGAGGACATCTACCCATGTGTTATGGAGTTTCTCTATCCAAGTCTATGTGTCCCAAGACTGATGAAGAGATAGAGAAAATGACACATGTACCATATGCGTCAGCCATAGGTAGTATCATGTATGGGATGATATCTACCAGACTGGATGTAGCATTTGCTCTGAGTGACACGAGCAGATATCAAGCTAATCCCGGTCAAATGCATTGGAAAGCCGTGAAGGACATTCTTAAGTACTTACGAAGGACTAAGAATATGTTCATGGTATATGGAGGAAGAGAACTAAAATTGGAAGGCTATACCGACTCTAGCTTCCAAAGTGACGTGGATGACTCGAAGTCAACCTCTGGATTTGTGTTCATGTTCAATGGTGGTGCTGTCTCTTGGAAGAGTTCCAAGCAGGACAACACAGCGGATTCCACCACTGAGGCAGAATACATTGCAGCATCAGCTGCTGCTAAAGAGGCCGTTTGGATGAGGAATTTCGTCCAAGAGTTGGACGTTATTCCGGAAGTTGTTGGTCCAGTCCCGGTGTACTGTGACAACACGGGTGCCATTGCTCAGGCAAAGGAACCAAGGTCTCATCAAAGATCCAAACACGTACTGAGGAAATACCACATCATCTGGGAGATCGTGGAAAGAGGAGACATCACTGTCGAAAGAGTGGCCTCTGCAGACAATATCGCTGATCCACTTACTAAGCCCTTGCCAGGACCATTATTTGACAAACATCGCGAAGCAATGGGTCTACGTAGTATGACTATTTGGCTTTAGGGCAAGTGGGAGATTGAAAGAGTGGGTGCCCGGTAAGCCAACTTGTGGCTAAGGGCTTTGATGACTCTTTGTATAAACAATCTTTTGTTTAATATAATTTACACTTTTATTAATGGCAATGACTTTATCTTTCTTCATATTGTTATATTGTGATATACTATTGTTGTTTTGATAAAGACCTTGGATATACTATAGTGTATGTAAGATGTGGTAGAACATAGGGATGTCTATCATGAAACACATCTTATAGTCACTGTATATTCTAAACAGTTCCTAGTCGATTGAGCCGTCCGATAATAAGGATAAGGATCGCTCGAGTTTGAGACTAGCATTTGCGATGCAGAGTACCACGTTTCATTGGTAGGGAACATAGAGATGTTCGAAGCATGCAAATGGATATTCATATGATGAATGATCGAACTACCCTATCCGGACTTTCCAAGTGGTTATCACTTATCGAGTGGATAAAGTCCGCGGTTTTGGTTGTACACCATTAGTCCTTGCTACTTGAAACATCATTGAGACTCTATATGCTAGTACTGTGCTTTGACTCGTTTACCGACTCTATTGGGGTCATCAGGTGTCGGGATTGGGTACAGTTACAACACGTATAGGAGTTGATGCTTTGTTGTCAAGGATTCACCACATACTTGCGAGTGTGGATATCCTATGCAATCTGAGGAGATATTAGTGTGACGAATCTCTGGCCAGAGTACATGATGTGTTTTAAGAAATGGTTTCTTAGTAGCACATGCGCTGTCACTATTTGATCTTCAAGATGCGTTGCATAGTTATCGAATCTCGAACGACTCTCGATTTACCAATGGTTGTTGATTCGATCGGGATATATGGATGAAGGGACCGTACTGTACGCTAACCAAAATCTATTGGTTCTTGTAGGCACTATCAGTGATACCTAGGGAATCATGGGGCGATGTTGCTAGGCGCTCTTACCATGATTCGATGGGCAAGTCAGAAATTGTTGTTCCGAGTCACAAGGAGTTGTGAGCCCACGGCTAGCTGTATCCCTGAACCATTGAGGGTCACACAGAGTAATGGATTTTTAATCCCCGTTGAGATAGTTAAATTTAAAGAGTTAAATTTAATGAACAAAGAAGTGGGACTTCTTATTTAAGAGTAGAGGAGTAAGATTTTCTAAAATGACATAGGGATGGGCATTTTTGGAAATCACTGAATTCGGATTCAGAAAATTTATCTTGACTTTAAAAGATGCAGAAATGGTTTCTGTGCACATTGGTAAAATCGGTTTATCAATCGGAGTCATGATGAATTTTATATTAATTTCTGAACATGCGGGCTTTGCTTGTCAGGCTTGAACTTATGACTAATGGGCCCTAAGCTGTTAGCAGCCCACATTATAAATAAGTTATTGCAGTACAGAAATTACACAACAGAAGCTCACAATTTTCGAAAACCCTAGCTAATTTTCTCTCTAAGTGGCCGCCCCCCTCCCTCTCTACTCGAGAAAAATCCAGCCTGTGAATTTTGAATTTTCAGTCTGGTTTAACGGATCAAATTCGTTAATTCTCTTCGTAGAAACTTCTGATAGATTTTCTAGTGCAATCTATCAGAGGGATTAAATCTCTGTTCGTGGACCTGATTGAAGAACAGTTCGTCCATCAGTTCCAGGGATATACAACAAGAGCAGAGTAATCTGTTGGTGTCCATAATCTCGATTCGAGATTGGAGGTAAAAATTTATAATTGTTATTTAATTTTTACACACACAATTTAATCGTAAAGTTTTGATACCCATTATGGAATCGTTCCATATAAAATTTTTAAACTTCCGCTGCACCGGGTATCAATTCTAATTGATCTGATCGCCATTCTCCAACATCGAAAAATAATTCATCTCTTTTAATTTCAATGGGTAAGGCATGTCAACTGTTGAGTAAAGGATGTGCAGGTTTCCTTGCAAGTGTCACTTGCGACCAAGAATTACCTCGACAAAAACTTGAAAACGTCGAGGTAGTGAGAGATTTCCCAGAAGTATTCCCTGACGATATTGCAGGATTACCTCCGGCTAGGGAGGTAGAATTTAGAATTGAATTAATGCCCGAAACCCAACCAGTTTCCAAAGCACCATACAGATTAGCACCAACTAAAATAAAAGAATTGAAGGAGCAACTACAAGAGCTACTCAATAAAGGCTTTATTAGACCAAGTGTATCACCTTGGGGTGCACCAGTATTGTTTGTCAAGAAGAAAGATGGGTCTATGAGACTGTGCATCGATTATAGAGAGCTGAATCGAGTAACAGTGAAGAACAAATACCCACTGCCAAGGATAGACGATTTGTTCGATCAGTTACAAGGGGCAGTAGTGTTCTCCAAGATTGATTTGAGATCAGGTTATCACCAATTGAAGGTGAAAGATGAAGATATTCTTAAAACGGCTTTCAGGACTCGTTATGGCCACTACGAGTTCTTAGTCATGCCGTTTGGAGTTACCAATGCACCGGCAGTATTCATGGATCTTATGAATAGAGTGTTCCAGCCTTTCTTGGATCAGTTTGTCATAGTATTCATAGATGACATATTGATTTACTCTCGTAGTTTCGATGAGCATCGTCATCATCTAACTACAGTCTTGCAGGTTCTGAAAGAAAAACAATTGTTTGCTAAGTTCAGTAAGTGTGAATTTTGGCTGGAACAAATTGCATTTTTGGGTCACCTAGTTTCGGATAAGGGAATAGAGGTTGATCCAGCAAAGATAGAAGCAATTAAAAATAGGGTTACTCCAAAGAATGCTAAAGAGATACGGAGTTTCTTGGGATTAGCGGGTTACTATGGAAGATTCATTCAGGATTTCTCCAAAGTAGCGCTGCCACTAACGTCATTAACTCGCAAAAGTGTGAAGTTTGAATGGTCTAATCAGTGTGAGAAAAGCTTTTTAGTATTGAAGGAAAAGTTAATGACAGCACCAGTACTAGCCATACCAGAAGGCACAGGTCGATTCGTAATTTATACAGATGCTTCCAAGAGTGGATTAGGGGCTGTCTTGATGCAAGATGGAAAGGTAATAGCATATGCTTCACAACAGTTGAAGATTCATGAAAAGAATTACCCTACCCATGACCTCGAATTGGCAGCAGTTATCTTCGCGCTCAAACTGTGGAGACATTACCTTTACGGTGAGAAGTGTCAGATCTTCACTGATCATAAGAGTTTGAAGTACTTCTTCACCCAAAAAGAGTTGAACATGAGGCAGAGAAGATGGCTCGAATTGGTGAAAGATTATGACTGTAATATTAGCTACCATTCGGGTAAAGCTAATGTAGTAGCAGATGCTTTGAGTCGTAATCTGCAACCTTGAACAGAATGAAAACTCAACAAGAGTTGATTGCAGATTTTGAACGACTCAGATTGGAAGTAGTTGAGCCGATGGAAGTTTTTGCCTTATCAGCCTTAACAATGGTTCCAAGTTTGCTCGACAAGATTCGAACAGGTCAAGCTTCAGATCAGCAATTATTAACTTGGAAACTTAAAGATGAAGCTAAAGGGGGTGCATTGTATACAGTGAAGGATGGGATCGTGCATCACAAAGGGCGAATGTGGGTACCAGCAGTAGATTCACTGAGGGAAGATGTGATGACTGAGGCTCACACTGTACCATATTCTATTCATCCAGGGAGTACAAAGATGTTCAAGGATTTACAGATGCTATACTGGTGGCCATGTTGGAGAACGACGATCAGATCAATCAGAATTGATACCCAGTGCAGCGGAAGTTTAAAAATTTTATATGGAACGATTCCATAATGGGTATCAAAACTTTACGATTAAATTGTGTGTTTAAAAATTAAATAACAATTATAAATTTTTACCTCCAATCTCGAATCGAGATTATGGACACAAACAGATTACTCTGCTCTTGTTGTATATCCCTGGAACTGATGGACGAACTGTTCTTCAATCAGGTCCACGAACAGAGATTTAATCCCTCTGATAGATTGCACTAAAAAATCTATCAGAAGTTTCTACGAAGAGAATTAACGAATTTGATCCGTTAAACCAGACTGCAAATTCAAAATTCACAGGCTGGATTTTTTCCGAGCAGAGGGGAGGGGGGCGGCCACTTTTAGAGAGAAAAACTAGGGTTTTCAAAAATTGTGACCTCTGTTGTGTAATTTCTGTACTACAATAACTTATTTATAATGTGGGCTGCTAACAGCTTAGGGCCCATTAGTCATAAGTTCAAACCTGACAAGCAAAGCCCGCATATTCAGAAATTAATATAAAATTCATCGTGACTCAGATTGATAAACCAATTTCACCAATGTTCACAAAAACCATTTCTGAACCTTTTAAAGTCAAGATAAATTTTCTGAATCCGAATTCAGTGATTTCCAAAAATGCCCATCCCTATGTCATTTTAGGAAATCTTACTCCTCTACTCTTAAATAAGAAGTCCCACTTCTTTGTTCATTAAATTTAACTCTTTAAATTTAACTATCTCAACGGGGATTAAAAATCCATTACTCTGTGTGACCCTCAATGGTTCAGGGATACAGCTAGCCGTGGGCTCACAACTCCTTGTGACTCGGAACAACAATTTCCGACTTGCCCATCGAATCATGGTAAGAGCGCCTAGCAACATCGCCCCATGATTCCCTAGGTATCACTGATAGTGCCTACAAGAACCAATAGATTTTGGTTAGCGTACAGTACGGTCCCTTCATCCATATATCCCGATCGAATCAACAACCATTGGTAAATCGAGAGTCGTTCGAGATTCGATAACTATGCAACGCATCTTGAAGATCAAATAGTGACATCACATGTGCTACTAAGAAACCATTTCTTAAAACACATCATGTACTCTGGCCAGAGATTCGTCACACTAATATCTCCTCAGATTGCATAGGATATCCACACTCGCAAATATGGGGTGAATCCTTGACAACAAAGCATCGACTCCTATATGTGTTGTAACTGTACCCAATCCCGACACCTGATGACCCCAATAGAGTCGGTAAACGAGTCAAAGCACAGTACTAGCATATAGAGTCTCAATGATGTTTCAAGTAGTAAGGACTAATGGTGTACAACCAAAACCGCGGACTTTATCCACTCGATAAGTGATAACCACTTGGAAAGTCCGGATAGGGTAGTTCGATCATTCATCATATGAATATCCATTTGCATGCTTCGAACATCTCTATGTTCCCTACCAATGAAACGTGGTACTCTGCATCGCAAATTCTAGTCTCAAACTCGAGCGATCCTTATCCTTATTATCAGACGGCTCAATCGACTAGGAACTGTTTAGAATATACAGTGACTATAAGATGTGTTTCATGATAGACATCCCCATGTACTACCACATCTTACATACACTATAGTATATTCAAGGTCTTTATCAAAACAACAATAGTATATCACAATATAACAATATGAAGAAAGATAAAGTCATTGCCATTAATAAAAGTGTAAATTATATTAAACAAAAGATTGTTTATACAAAGAGTCATCAAAGCCCTTAGCCACAAGTTGGCTCACCGGGCACCCACTATTTCAATCTCCCACTTGCCCTAAAGCCAACTAGTCATACTACGTAGACCCATTGCTTCGCGATGTTTGTCAAATAATGGTCCTGGCAAGGGCTTAGTAAGTGGATCAGCGATATTTTCTGCAGAGGCCACTCTTTCGACAGTGATGTCTCCTCTTTCCACAATCTCCCGGATGATGTGGTATTTCCTCAGTACGTGTTTGGATCTTTGATGAGACCTTGGTTCCTTTGCCTGAGCAATGGCACCCGTGTTGTCACAGTACACCGGGACTGGACCAACAACTTCCGGAATAACGCCCAACTCTTGGACGAAATTTCTCATCCAAACGGCCTCTTTAGCAGCAGCTGATGCTGCAATGTATTCTGCCTCAGTGGTGGAATCCGATGTGGTGTCCTGCTTGGAACTCTTCCAAGAGACAGCACCGCCATTGAGCATGAACACAAATCCAGAGGTTGACTTCGAGTCATCCACGTCACTTTGGAAGCTAGAGTCGGTATAGCCTTCCAATTTTAGTTCTCTTCCTCCATATACCATGAACATATTCTTAGTCCTTCGTAAGTATTTAAGAATGTCCTTCACGGCTTTCCAATGCATTTGACCGGGATTAGCTTGATATTTGCTCGTGACACTCAGAGCAAATGCTACATTCGGTCTGGTAGATATCATCCCATACATGATACTACCTATGGCTGACGCATATGGTACATGTGTAGTACTGTGCTTTGAAACTCCATGACACATAGGTAGATGTCCTCTCTTGGACCCATCCATTGAAAACCTTTTCAATATGGTGTCGATGTAGGATGCTTGAGTTAGTCCTATCATTTTCTTAGATCTATCTCTATAGATCTGTATCCCTAGAATATAGGATGCCTCACCCAAATCCTTCATCGAGAATCTACCTGATAACCATATCTTTGTTGACTGCAACATCCCTACATCATTCCCAAATAGTAGGATGTCATCAACATAAAGTACTAAGAATGTCACAGCATCCTTAACTACTTTCTTGTACACGCATGGTTCCTCCGGGTTCTTGATGAAACCAAAATCCTTTATTGTTTCATCAAATTTCTGGTTCCAACTTCTTGATGCTTGTTTTAGACCATAGATTGATCTCTGAAGCTTGCATACCTTATGCTCGCTTCCCATGGATGTGTATCCCTCAGGCTGCGTCATATAGATCTCTTCCTTAATGTTTCCATTAAGAAATGCAGTCTTCACATCCATTTGCCATATCTCATAGTCATACCAAGCATCTATGGCAATAAGGATTCTTATGGACTTGAACATTGCAACTGGTGAAAAGGTTTCATCATAGTCAACTCCTTGTCTTTGAGTATAACCTTTCGCCACCAATCGTGCCTTGTAGGTCAATACCTTACCATCAGGCCCAAGCTTTCTCTTGTAGATCCATTTACACCCTATTGGAACAATTCCATCGGGAGGATCTACTAAAGACCAAACTTGGTTTGTATGCTTCGAATCTATTTCCGATTGCATAGCTTCAAGCCATAAATTTGAATCCGCATCAGAAATTGCTTCCTTGAAGTTTCTTGGATAACATCCAACGTCGGGTTCATCTTGATCCCCTTCAAGAAGAAGACCATATCGAATAGGAGGTCTAGAAGTCCTCTCGGATCTTCTAGGTATAGGCGTGTCTATCAATGGTTCCTGAGGTGTAGGATCATTATTTTGTATTTCGGGTTCTTCTCGAATTTCTTCGAGTTCCATCATCTCGCCTTTCTTATCCAATAAGAACTCCTTCTCCAAGAAGGTGGCATTCCTTGAAACAAACACCTTTGTTTCAGCAGGATGATAGAAATAATATCCGATTGAATTCTTTGGATACCCTACAAAATAACATAAGGTGGATCGACTATCCAACTTATCTCCCACTGTCTGCTTCACGTAAGCAGGACATCCCCAAATCCTCATGTACGAATACTTAGGAGCTTTGCCATTCCATAACTCGTATGGTGTTTTGTCCACTGCTTTGGTGTGGACGTTTTTCAACAACAACACCGTCGTTTCAAGCGCGTAGCCCCAAATTGAAGGTGGAAGCTCAGTGAAGCTCATCATAGATCGAACCATGTCCAACAAAGTTCGATTACGACGCTCCGATACACCATTCAGCTGATGTGTCATAGGAGGAGTCCACTGAGAGAGAATCTCATTCTCTTTCAGATAGTCCAAAAACTCGGTACTTAAGTATTCTCCACCTCGATCCGATCGAAGTGCTTTAATACTTTTACCTAGCTTGTTTTCTACTTCAACCTTGAATTCTTTGAACTTTTCAAATGCTTCAGAATTATATTTCATTAAATATAAATACCCATACCTAGAATAATCATCAGTAAAGGTAATGAAGTAGGTGTGGCCATATTGAGTACCAATTCTAAATGGACCACAAACATCTGTATGGATCAAATCCAACAGATTTTGACTACACTCAGGTTTCCCCTTAAAAGGAGATTTAGTCATTTTTCCTTTCAGGCATGACTCACAAGTAGGTAGAGAGTTAATATCAGACATATCAAACATGCCCTCTCCCACTAGCTTGTTCATCCTCCTTGAGGAAATATGACCTAGCCTAGCATGCCAAAGGTTTGCCGGGTTTTGACTATCGATTTTCCTTTTGTTTGTTGTTACCGGTTTATCAACATAATTTATTGGAACTTCTTTTAATTTTAAGTTATATAGATTGTTTTCAAGTTGTCCGTTTCCAATCAAACATTCATTCTTGTAAATATTGCAAATCTCATTCACAAAATTGCAAGAATAACCATCTCTATCGAGCATAGAAACAGAAATAATGTTTTTAATCAAATCTGGAACAAATAAAACATCTCTCAAAAGTAACTTAAAATCGTTCTGCAAAATTAAATAAACGTCTCCCACAGCTTTAGCTTCAACTCTGGAATCATTTCCGAGCCTCAGCTGGGTCTCACCCATTCTAAGCTTGCGACTTCTTGTCATCACCTACAAATCATTGCAAATGTGATATCCACATCCGGTATCCAATACCCAAGAAGTAGTATTAAGTGAAACATTTATTTCAATATAGAACATACCCTTCGCAGTTCGCAACTGCTCTAGATATTCCTTACAGTTACGTTTCCAATGACCGGGCTTCTTGCAGTAATGGCAAACATCCTTGGACTTTTCCATGTTTGAAGCCTTTGTCTTGTACTTCTTCTCCGGTTTGGTTTTCTTGGGTGGGGCAGAACGTTTCTTACCCTTTGTACTTGGCCCCTTCTTAGCAGAAGAAGAGGAGCCCACCAAGAAAGCCGGTTTATCCTTCTTTAAAGTGGATTCATATGTTACAATCATATTGACCATCTCTTCAAGGGAGGCCTCTATCTTGTTCATATTGAAATTTACCACAAATCTGTCAAACGAAGAAGGAAGAGATAGAAGTAATAAGTCCACGTTGAGTTCATGCTCCAACACCAAATCAAGCGTTACCAACTTCTGTATGAGCCAAATCACTCGTACCCCATGATCACGGACCGAAGTCCCTTCACGCATGCGACACGTCATTAGCTCTTTTACAGTAGCGAACCTTTCAGCTCTCGATTGAGCCCCAAAAAGTTCCTTGAGTTGTACGTGAATGTCAGCAGCATTCACGGTATCCTCAAATCGCCTCTGGAGTTCATCAGACATCGAGGCTTGCATATAGCATTTGGCCTTGATATCATGGTCCCACCATGTATCAAGTTTGGCCAACTCTTCCGGACTTACATCAGCTGGTGCTTCCTTCGGAGGAGATTTTTCTAACACGTAGAGCATCTTCTCCGAAGTCAAGACAATCTTCAACTTACGGAACCATTCTGTATAGTTTGCGCCAGTCAGTTTATTTTGTTCGAGGATAGAGAAAAGTGGATTACGCGAATTCATCTTTATGAAATACTGAAAAGAAACAGACAAATATCAGTGATTGTTTAATTAATTTACTAAGACATAAAATAGGCGAAATTTATTTTATGAATCCCACTCCCACTATTTTAACGATTTCACTACCCTCTAGTGAAAACGGGAAACTGTTTTTCTTAGTGAGAACATGGAGTCCAATTGACAAACTATGGTCCCGAATAATATCAGCCAACCATAATTTTCAAAAGGTAGAGCCCAATTGCTTCCAAAGCAACCTCCACGTTTTTACCTCATGTCCAATAAGGGCCCAATAATATGAAGCCGTTTATTGTGACATGTCAAGATGACCCATCAATATTAAGTTGTGATGGACGGTCGCCATGTGGATTCCCCAATAATATGAGCCGATCCCATGGGAGTTCCACCCAACTTACAACATGTGTCGATCCAATGTACAGCTTTCCGACGAACGGGCCCCCCCAATAATATGAGCCGGACCGTATCCGCGGGTAGCATCTCATACATTGATCGTTGATGGAAGGTAGGAACATTTAAACAACTTTAAATTTCCTTTATTTATCTTGATATCAATTTTAAATCATATTTAAAATGAGATATTTTAATTTTGAAAATTTGTCTCATCATTTTAAAAATTTGTATGCTTGCGGGATTCATACAATTTTGTCTAAAACATGCATACAACTATAATATCATATATTATATAGGATGATCGATTCCATTTCTAATCGACCCGTGGTTGCCAATCACGAGTCTAAGTCCAATCCTAGGTAATATGCAGGTATGCAATGCAATCCTATTACATTGAGCTTCCAATTTATATTTCTTCAGTCTTTATTGTCTGTTGGGCCCACCTCCGTCTTCAAATCTTCATCTCCCACTAAGTCTAATGTATTTACAATAAATAACCATGACAAGTAGGGGATACATTTTAAGGGGTGGAAACGGGCCATAAACCAGACCCATTAATAAATCCAACAACAATAAAAACAAATGTAAATTCCTAACATACACCTACAAAATTGGTCATGGCAATCGATCATCCTTATCCAATAATATTTAATTCAAAATTAATTTATTGGATAACATGCAATGGCAATTTAAATTAAAAGGATAAAATCATATTCCATATATAAAATCTTATTTTACATACAAAATCATATTTTATCTTTTTATCAAATAAAATCATATTCTACATATAAAATCCAATTTTATACATAAAATCATATTTTACTCAATATTTTCATAAGATCATATCTTATCATCAATTGTACCAAAAATAATTAATTTCATAAAATCTGATTTAACGGATAAAATCTATAAATTTTCCAAAAATTCAAATTTATCCAAAAATCAATTTTAAAATTTTTGGACTCGAACAATTCGATCCGACGCCTCGTGGACTAATCAAAAACAATTTTCGATCGGACCAAAAATAGAATTTTAACATATTAAAATTTTAATTTTAAAATTAAAAATTAATTTTTTCCGCGGGCCGCCCATGCCCCAAAGGGGCTCGGGCCAGGCAGCGCCGTGCGCTCCCGGGCAGCGATCCAATCGCTGCCCGTGTTTTTGCCCGAAAAAATTTTTAATTTAAAAAAAATTTATTTTGTTTCAAAAAACCGAGGCTAAAAATTTTTGTACAATCGATTAATTTAATCGCTTGATCTGAGCAACCTGGCTCTGATACCACTGTTGGAGAACGGCGATCAGATCAATCAGAATTGATACCCGGTGCAGCGGAAATTTAAAAATTTTATATGGAACGATTCCATAATGGGTATAAAAACTTTACGATTAAATTGTGTGTGTAAAAATTAAATAACAATTATAAATTTTTACCTCCAATCTCGAATCGAGATTATGGACACCAACAGATTACTATGCTCTTGTTGTATATCCCTGGAACTGATGGACGAACTGTTCTTCAATCAGGTCCACGAACAGAGATTTAATCCCTCTGATAGATTGCACTAGAAAATCTATCAGAATTTTCTACGAAGAGAATTAACGAATTTGATCCGTTAAACTAGACTGCAAATTCAAAATTCACAAGCTGGATTTTTTCCGAGCAGAGGGGAGGGGGGCGGCCACTTTTAGAGAGAAAAACTAGGGTTTTCAAAAATTGTGACCTCTGTTGTGTAATTTCTGTACTGTAATAACTTATTTATAATGTGGGCTGCTAACAGCTTAGGGCCCATTAGTCATAAGTTCAAGCCTGACAAGCAAAGCCCGCATGTTCAGAAATTAATATAAAATTCATCGTGACTCAGATTGATAAACCAATTTCACCAATGTTCACAGAAACCATTTCTGCACCTTTTAAAGTCAAGATAAATTTTCTGAATCCGAATTTTGTGATTTCAAAAAATGTCCATCCCTATGTCATTTTAGGAAATCTTACTCCTCTACTCTTAAATAAGAAGTCTCACTTCTTTGTTCATTAAATTTAACTCTTTAAATTTAACTATCTCAACGGGGATTAAAAATCCATTACTCTGTGTGACCCTCAATGGTTCAGGGATACAGCTAGCCGTGGGCTCACAACTCCTTGTGACTCGGAACAACAATTTCCGACTTGCCCATCGAATCATGGTAAGAGCGCCTAGCAACATCGCCCCATGATTCCCTAGGTATCACTGATAGTGCCTACAAGAACCAATAGATTTTGGTTAGCGTATAGTACGGTCCCTTCATCCATATATCCCGATCGAATCAACAACCATTGGTAAATAGAGAGTCGTTCGAGATTCGATAACTATGCAACGCATCTTGAAGATCAAATAGTGACATCGCATGTGCTACTAAGAAAACATTTCTTAAAACACATCATGTACTCTGGCCAGAGATTCGTCACACTAATATCTCCTCAGATTGCATAGGATATCCACACTCGCAAGTATGTGATGAATCCTTGACAACAAAGCATCGACTCCTATATGTGTTGTAACTGTACCCAATCCCGACACCTGATGACCCCAATAGAGTCGGTAAACGAGTCAAATCACAGTACTAGCATATAGAGTCTCAATGATGTTTCAAGTAGTAAGGACTAATGGTGTACAACCAAAACCGCGGACTTTATCCACTCGATAAGTGATAACCACTTGGAAAGTCCGGATAGGGTAGTTCGATCATTCATCATATGAATATCCATTTGCATGCTTCGAACATCTCTATGTTCCCTACCAATGAAACGTGGTACTCTGCATCGCAAATGCTAGTCTCAAACTCGAGCGATCCTTATCCTTATTATCGGACGGCTCAATCGACTAGGAACTGTTTAGAATATACAGTGACTATAAGATGTGTTTCATGATAGACATCCCCATGTACTACCACATCTTACATACACTATAGTATATTCAAGGTCTTTATCAAAACAACAATAGTATATCACAATATAACAATATGAAGAAAGATAAAGTCATTGCCATTAATAAAAGTGTAAATTATATTAAACAAAAGATTGTTTATACAAAGAGTCATCAAAGCCCTTAGCCACAAGTTGGCTCACCGGGCACCCACTCTTTTAGACCAGGTATGAAGAAAGACATCGTTAAGTTTGTTAGCGAATGTTTGACATGTCAACAGGTGAAAGTTGAACATCAAAGACAAGCAGGACTTCTGAAACCATTACACATTCCCACTTGGAAATGGGAAGATGTCACAATGGACTTTGTGATTGGACTGCCAAATACACAGCGAAGAATGAATTCAATATGGATAATAGTTGACAGGTTGACAAAGTCAGCTCACTTATTACCAGTTAGAAACAACTTCTCGATGAATCAATATGCAGAGTTGTATATTCGAGATGTAGTTAGATTGCATGGAGTTCCAGCAAGGATAGTGTCTGATAGGGATCCTAGGTTCACTTCAAACTTTTGGAAGAGTTTACATCATGGATTGGGAACAAAGCTAGCTTTTAGTACAGCTTTTCATCCGCAGACAGATGGACAATCTGAGCAAGTAATTCAGATATTGGAGGATTTACTCAGGGCTTGCATGATTGACTTTGGAAATAATTGGGAATCGAAATTGTCTTTAGTGGAGTTCACATATAACAATAGTTATCAAGCTACTATTGGAATGGCTCCTTATGAGGCTTTGTATGGTAGAAAGTGTAGGACTCCATTGCATTGGGATGAAGTGGGAGAAAGAGCTGTATTAGGGCCAGAAATAGTACAGCAGACAATCGATATGATAGCAAAAGTCAAGGACAGAATGTTGACGGCTCAAAGTCAACAGAAAAGCTATGCTGATCAGAGGCGTAGAGATTTGGAGTTCCAAGTAGGTGATCACGTGTTTTTGAAGGTATCACCTTGGAAAAGAGTCTTAAGATTTGGAAAGAAAGGAAAGCTGAGCCCAAGATATATAGGACCTTTTGAGATCCTAGACAAGGTAGGAGCAAGAGCTTACCGATTAGCATTGCCTCCAAACTTGGAAGGTGTACACAACGTATTCCATGTCTTGATGTTGAGAAAGTATATCTCAAATACTTCCCACGTCATTCGACACGAGCCAGTTATATGGACACCAGACTTGTCTTATGAAGAAATACCTATCCAAAGTTTGGATACACAAGTCCGGAAGCTGAGAAACAAAGAGATCAAGATGGTAAAGGTCTTATGGCGCAATCAATTAGTGGAAGAGGCTACTTGGGAGACCGAACAAGATATGCGTAACCGATACCCCGAAATATTTGGTAAGTCGAATTTCGAGGACGAAATTCTTTTAAGGAGGGTAGAATTGTAAAGTCCAAAAATCCATTAAACTTGCTCACGATTATTTAAACATAAATTTTTAATGATTTTATGCCTTAAATTGTTTAAGTTATGATTTAATGATTATGATTTCATGATTATGTTTATTTTACGTTTAACAATTTGATTAAGTAAATGATTTCAGGTTGAGTTTGATTCTAGACTCTCCGGGCGAGGCTAACTTATGAACGAAGTGTTAGAACGTATTTTCACGACTATTTTAAGTATAATATTGATATACTTTGAATAAAAGAGTTCGGAGATAGTATTTTTATCAGTCGAGTCAAGGAAGAGTGGTAGACTTCATTTTAATTAGTCACCACGATGCGAATTAAGTGTTGAAAGCAACACTCTTCTATCACGTTCCCCACTTATTTATGTGAAAGAGTGGGTGCCCGGTGAGCCAACTTGTGGCTAAGGGCTTTGATGACTCTTTGTATAAACAATCTTTTGTTTAATATTATTTACACTTTTATTAATGGCAATGACTTTATCTTTCTTCATATTGTTATATTGTGATATACTATTGTTGTTTTGATAAAGACCTTGAATATACTATAGTGTATGTAAGATGTGGTAGAACATGGAGATGTCTATCATGAAACACATCTTATAGTCACTGTATATTCTAAACTGTTCCTAGTCGATTGAGCCATCCGATAATAAGGATAAGGATCGCTCGAGTTTGAGACTAGCATTTGCAATGCGGGGTACCACGTTTCATTGGTAAGGAACATAGAGATGTTCGAAGCATGCAAATGGATATTCATATGATGAATGATCGAACTACCCTATCCGGACTTTCCAAGTGGTTATCACTTATCGAGTGGATATAGTCCGCGGTTTTGGTTGTACACCATTAGTCCTTACTACTTGAAACATCATTGAGACTCTATATGCTAGTACTGTGCTTTGACTCGTTTACCGACTCTATTGGGGTCATCAGGTGTCGGGATTGGGTACAGTTACAACACATATAGGAGTCGATGCTTTGTTGTCAAGGATTCACCACATACTTGCGAGTGTGGATATCCTATGCGATCTGAGGAGATATTAGTGTGACGAATCTCTGGCCAGAGTACATGATGTGGTTTAAGAAATGGTTTCTTAGTAGCACATGCGATGTCACTATTTGATCTTCAAGATGTATTGCATAGTTATCGAATCTCGAACGACTCTCGATATACCAATGGTTGTTGATTCGATCGGGATATATGGATGAAGGGACCGTACTGTACGATAACCAAAATCTATTGGTTCTTGTAGGCACTATCAGTGATATCTAGGGAATCATGGGGCGATGTTGCTAGACGCTCTTACCATGATTCGATGGGCAAGTCGGAAATTGTTGTTCCGAGTCACAAGGAGTTGTGAGCCCACGGCTAGCTGTATCCCTGAACCATTGAGGGTCACACAGTGTAATGTATTTTTAATCCCCGTTGAGATAGTTAAATTTAAAGAGTTAAATTTAATGAACAAAGAAGTTGGACTTCTTAATTATGAGTAGAGGAGTAAGATTTCCTAAAATGACATAGGGATGGACATTTTTGGAAATCACTGAATTCGAATTCAGAAAAATTTATCTTGACTTTAAAAGGTGCAGAAATGGTTTCTGTGCACATTGGTGAAATCGGTTTATCAATCGGAGTCACGATGAATTTTATATTAATTTCTGAACATGCGGGCTTTGCTTGTCGGGCTTGAACTTATGACTAATGGGCCCTAAGCTGTTAGTGGCCTACATTATAAATAAGTTATTGCAGTACAGAAATTACATACAACAGGTCACAATTTTCGAAAACCCTAAGTATTTTCTCAAAAGGTGGCCGCCCCCTCCCTCTCTCTGTCGAAAAAATCCAGCCTGTGAATTTTGAATTACAGTCTGGTTTAACGGATCAAATTCGTTAATTCTCTTCGTAGAAACTTCTGATAGATTTTCTAGTGCAATCTATCAGAGGGATTAAATATCCGTTCGTGGACCTGATTGAAGAACAGTTCGTCCATCAGTTCCAGGGATATACAACAAGAGCAGAGAAATCTGTTGGTGTCCAAAATCTCGATTCGAGATTAAAGGTAAAAATTTATAATTGTTATTTAATTTTTACACACACAATTTAATCGTAAGGTTGATACCCATTATGGAATCGTTCCATATAAAATTTTTAAACTTCCGCTGCACCGGGTATCAATCCTAATTGATCTGATCGCCGCGTTCTCCAACATTATGGACTTGTCTCCCCATGATTTCCCTCCTTCACGCCTATCTTCTTCTTCTTTCTTTTATTTTCATTCTTATTCTCTTCTTCTCTGAGCACTACACGGTTCCTTCAAGAAATTTCAAAGTTAAACTTCAATCTTGCTCCTCTTCGCGGTTAGTTCGTCTCCGAAGTTCCGGATCAATTCCTCCATTCAAGGCAAGTTTTTAAAGAATTTTAAACCACCATTCAAGATATATCTATTTTGATAAGAAATGATGTGTGTTGATGAGTTTAAGCATGATTTTAAAGATTTGAGAAGCATAAAAGCATGAAGTTTATGATATCGTGATATGTAAGTTGTTCTTGTGAAATTCTTGATAAATAATGTGTGATGATAGATTCTTATTGTTTAGAGTTGACAAAGGACTACTTTTGAAGGTGTGTGTTGAATTTTGAAGTCTTGAGTTAGTTTGAGTTAAAACTTTGAAATGCTGCATGTGCTGAATTGTTTCGGATTAGCGGCACTTGTTACTTTATTTACGATTTTAACTAGTGTACTTATCCAAATGATATGAGGCCAATTTTATTGGAAATGTAGCTTATTTATCTACAACTTTCGTGTTTTGAGTTTTCTTAAAATCATTTTGGAAGATTGACCAAAATTGCCTTGAAGTGTGTCAAATGTTTTGAATTTCCGGCAGTGACACATCTCGGGAGAATCAGCATAACATTTTACCGAAAAATCTATTTAGGTGAAATTTTAGGCATTCAAAAGCCAAAATCAAGATCTACAACTTTCATGTTTACCACTTTTTCAGATTCTGACTTAAAAAATAGAGTTTTGGAGCGAGTAAGATGAACCAGTTGCGCAGGTCAGGCGCGCCCGCGCCTAGAAGTTGAGCGGGTGCCCCTTTCATTAGAAATTTATGATTTTTATTTTTTATTTTAGGGTCCTAATTCATGGTTATGATCTTTTAAGGCTTCTAAAATATATTTAAGAGTTTCTATGCAAAAAGTTTCATGTTTTAAGCCAAGAACGACTTACGTGGATCGATTACGTTAAGTGGTGCATGTACATGTCTAAGTTTCTTTCATGAAACCTATGTTCAATATGAAAGTATGATTTTTATCATTTATTACATGCACGAAGTTATCGAGTAAAGTTTTATGTTCATGAAACAAAAGTTAAGATGGAAATTATGATGTTTCAATGATGCTTCATGATGGATGAAATGATATGTTGATGAAATGAAAATGATGAAGCATGAATGAATAATGCTATGTTGAATTATGAAGATATAATATGTTGATGCATGAAAATATTTTGATGTCTTATGTGTCTTTGTGGTGGCAATACGGGAACGGTGCTCCGGTTTGGGCTTTGGAGTAGCCCTCCCAAATACGGCTCAATGTACGGGTTAGGTCCTCCGGGATGAGCTCCGGAGGAGCCTTCGAAAAGGAATGAACGAAAGTTATGAGGCGTAATGCCATATGATTGTTGATCAACAAGAAAAGATGAATGTGCCCATTATGACGGTTGCCACAATTTCGCATAATTCGTCACCAAATGATAAGTTTATGTTATGTTATGTTATGTTACGTTTAATTGATAATTGATATCTCATGATTTTTACTGCATATTCTTGCTGAATCTTTAGACTCACTATACTTGAATGGTGCAGGTAATGAGGATGACATTTATGCATATGTTGACGAGTTTAATGTCGGACATGAAGAAGAGCAAGGAGTCGGACCGGCGGGCGATGCATGAGTGTGTTATGTGTTGAGTGTGATATGCTATGTCTTGAGCTATTTGTAACTTTATGATGTATTTTAAGGTTGTAAACAAGTTTTATAAATTTTAAGGTTTGGATTTGGTTTGTAAACTATTCTGAAATGTTTTAAGTAAGGTTTGATGTATGCATACATCTTTCAAAAAAAAAAAATATATATTTTTTCCGCGTTCTGTAAGGTTATGTTAGTTTTGTAACATCTTCATCGGTTGAGGGCGTTACAATATTCAAATCCCATCTTTATGTCACAATTCAAATTATAATAGAACTTCAGAAAATATATACCAGAACGAAGCTCTCAGCGCCGTGATCACAAATATATAAGCGATTATGAATTCTGACGGCTGGATATCGAAGAATCGGAGCTTTTAAAAGATGAAAATGGCGTGTAGGTGATGATATCGGCTTCTTCCTCTTCTTCCTTCTCTAATTTACATGTTGGAATGATAACAAAGCAAGTGGAAGATGATATATATATAAGCATATTTCAGTTTGGTCCCTCATAACTCCAGTGATTTGCAATTTAGTTTTCGACAAATTTTTTAATTCAATTTCAATCCTAAATAATTTAAAAATATTAGGATTTAAATCTAAACTCCATATATTCCCAAATTAAATAATCTCGAATGAAAATTAAATAATTTTGGGGCATTAAATTTCTCCCCCAGTGAGACATGAGTTCGTCCTCGAATTCATAAGCAATCTGTACGCACATAAGATAAAGAGATAACAGAAATACTAAATAAGAACTCACATCAGTGAAATGGATCTGAGAACCTCTGTCTCATCTCTTCTTCAGTCTCCCATGTCGCTTCTTCATTGCCATGTCGACTCCACTGAACTTTAACTAACAAAATAGTCTTGTTTCTGAGTTGTTTTTCTTTTCGATCGAGAATCTGAATCGGCTTCTCGAAATAACTCATAGTGTCATCAATTTTATCTTCATCTACTTGGATAATATGTGATATATCAGGCTGATATTTTCTCAGCATCGAAACATGGAATACATCGTGAATACTAGTTAAAGCTGGAGGCAATGCAAGTAGATAAGCTAGATCGCCTATCTTCTCCAAAATCTCATATGGTCCAATAAAACGTGGAGATAACTTTCCTCGCTTGCCAAATCTAATAGTAACCCTGAAAGGTGAAATCTTCAAGAATTCTCTGTCTCCCTGATCAAAGCTCAAAGGTCTACGTCTCACATTTGCATACTTTGTCTACCTGTCTTGAGCTGTCTTCATTCGCTTCTGAATGAGTTTCACTTTATCAGTCATGTCTCTAATCATATCAGGACCAATATCAGGTACTTCTGTAACATCATCCCAGTACAACGGTGATCTTCACTTCTTACCATATAATTCTTCGAATGGAGTCATCTCAATACTAGTTTGATAACTGTTGTTGTACGAGAACTCCACAAGTGGTAAAGACTCTTGCCAGTTAGTACTAAAATCAAGTACTACAACTCTCAACATATCCTCAAGAGTTTGAATCGTTCGTTCGTTCTGACTGTCTGTCAGTTTGAGGATGATAAGCAGTACTCAAGTTCAAACGAGTACCTAGAGCTTGTTGCAGACTGTGCCAGAAAAGAGATGTAAATCTAGGGTCACGATCAGACACAATAGATTTAGGCACATCGTGCAATCGTACCACTTCTCTGATATATATTTCTGCCATCTGATCATGTTGACATTTCATTCGGTATGGAATGAAGCACGCTGATTTTGTCAACCTATCAATAATTACCCAAATCGCATCACAACCTCGAGACGAACGTGGTAACGTCGTCACAAAATTCATAGAAATGTGATCTCATTTCCATTCAGGAATTGACAAACTCTGTAACAGACCACCAGGCTTCTTTCTCTCAGCCTTCACCTGTTGGCAATTCATGCACTTAGATACGTATTCAGTGACATTTGATTTCATCTGTTTCCACCAGTAATGATTCTTCAAATCATTATACATTTTTCTGCCACCAGAATGAATACTGTATCTACTGCAATGCGCTTCTTTTAATAGCTGCTGTTTCTGATCAGAAACATTTGGAACAACAAGTCGGTTATTCACATATAAAATATCATTAGCACTTACCTTATATTCATATTGATGTCCAGAATTAATCATTTCAACAGATTTCTGAATACCCTGATCTTCTTTCTATGCTTCCTTGATTCGAATCAACAATTCCGGCTCAGCTCGAATATCACAAACTTGAATGGCCTCATATCTGTCTCAAAGGTTAATCCAGAAATGCAACAATCTTCAATCAAACAAGATACACCTATAGTAGATAAGGACATACCTTCCTACTTAGGGAATCAGCATCAGCATTTGATTTTTCTGGATAATATTTGATTTCGCAATCAAAGTCCTTCAACAAATCTAACCACCTTCGTTGTCTCATGTTCAATTCAGATTGCGAGAACAGATATTTTAAACTCTTATGATCAGAATAAATTTCGAACTTCTCTCCGTACAAATAATTTCGCCAAATCTTCAATGCAAAGACGATGGTTGCCAATTCAAGATCATGAATTGGATATCTCGTGTAAGGCCCGAAAATATTAAGTTCTTAATGACGGGATTTAAGATTTAAATTCCGAATAAGAGAGAAAAGATGAATGTAAGAATTTATGGAAATTTGTGATTTCAATTTCGGGTCAAAAATATTTAATTTGAGGATTTTTTGGAGTTTCACATTTTAATATCCAGAATTCTTAAATTAAAAGATTACAAATATTTGAATTTATATTTATGGAATTTAATACGTAAATTCCAAGATTATAAATATCAAGGATTGACTTTGAGGATGAAATCAGAGCAAGGGTCAATTTGCAAATATTGAGAAATTCAAGGACTAAAATGCGATAAGGTCCGAAATGATTTAATTTTAATTCGAGAATATTTAATTTGAGAATATTTAGAGTTTAAAATTAAATTCTACTATTCTTAAATTATTTTGGATTGAAATTGAATTAAATCGCTTGTTCGGGGATTGATTTGCAATTAGGCCAAAGTTCAGGGGCCAAAATGTAATTTCCTTGAAACTTGGCTATAAAAATGTTTAAGGACGTGGGAATTCATCAGAAATTTCAGTGAAGAAACCGAGAAGGTAGGAAAACCTAATTCCAAGCCATTTTTTATGCTTCAAGCTTCGATAAAAATTGATCCGCCCGGTAGAATTTCCGATTGATCGTATATTTACGATCACGGTGTCGAGTGCTACGTTTTGACGTAAGTTTTATGAAGTTATACCATGTTTGAATTTTATGATGTTGTTAGAATTAAGATTTGATTGTATAAACATGTTCTAGTATATACGACGATAGCATATCTAAGACGAATCGAGAAAAGATCGTCGTTTGAACATGTTTCTGATTTTTGAAGATTTTATTCAATACTGATTTTTGGGAGCTGATGTTCACGTTTTATGATGCTGTAATTGGTGATGATATTTGAGATGATTGTATTATTGATCTTAATGCATTTGGAAATTACCGAAGTCAAACCGTTACGCCGCGGGTCATGGTTTTGATTGAGCAATCAAGTCTTGTAGTTGTTTCAGATTAGATGAGATTGCAATGGGAGTGAAAGCTGATGTTAAGCTATGTTATAACTTCATTTCAGAATTGATGTGGAAGTTTACCGAATTCGAATCGACGAATTCGAGTCTGAATAATTTAAAAAGGTTGAAGTTGAACAAGAACACTTTCAACTAGCAAGAGTAGAAGAGCAGAATTTTTACAAGACTTGTGATCAACTTTTGCAAGGATTAGAATACTTCCAAATTCAGACAAAGGTATGAATAGACATAAATAAGATGGGCAGAATAACTCGAGATTGTTTCTGATTATTGAGTTGCCTAAAATTACATACATGCATGTTTATATGTCTATTTGCTCACATTTGCATAAATAAGATAGAATATTCAAGATAGATATCGTCTTGAATTCTCAGAACATTTATGTAAATGTTTACTTGTTTTCTTTGATTTATTATATGATTTTTCTATTGAATCTATTATTCTTAATTCAATTGATGCTTACAGATTTGTAGGTATCTAAAGAGAATATCTGTTTAGATTTAATTGATATTGTTGCCTTGAGTGATTATATGATCATATGATTATATGATTGATGTGTTCAAGATGTTTTTTTTAGCTTATATATGATTTGATGCATCAAGATATTGTTGCATTCATCTTGAACCCTACCTTGATAAGCACAGAGGGCTGAATAGCCTAGAGTGCAGATGACATTTGGAGAACTGTAGTTGAGTGGCACAGACTATAGATTTACTTCCAGAGTCAGATGACTCATGGCACGAAATATAGATTTAATTCCAAAGCTAGATGACTCACTATAGTTGCACCAAAGTCAGGGAAATTGAGATATTTAACACCACCTCGATTGGGGGAGTGGGTGGTTAGTTAAAGATTTTATTTCCCCGGGATCCCAGAACTACGATTTATTGATATCAGATGTGATAGCCTATTTCTTGATAAATTCATTGCATTTATGCATTAACCTAGAGATTTCTATGGTTTAGAATATGCGTTTATAAATGCTAGCATGTTATCATATGACATTCAAGATTTGAATGAGTTTATATGCTTGGTATTATTTTATTATAGATGAACGAATATATACTTTCATGCTTTACCTGTTATTACATGTTTTGAGATTTGAGATTAATTTGGCATATAGATTTATTATGCTTAAATGATGTATATGCATGTCGTTCATACTGAGATTTATTCTCACCGGAGCTATCCGGCTGTTGCTTTGTTTGTATGTGTGCATTGCATCAGGTTGGGGCATAATAAGAATCAGATATAGCTTGGATAGCACGAGATTGAAAGATTAGAAGTGGTGACTCGGTTTTTTAAGTAGATGACATATATTGTAGGTAAACATGTTAAAAACAAGGAACCTTGTACATGTTTCTACTTGGTGAATCCTAGTTTATATCCAAGAATTGATGTATTTAAATGCTAGGATTTATTTTTCAATGCATGTATATTATTTTGTAGCTTGTCAAAGAGTATATTTATACATGTTCCAAGTTTGACAGCAAAAATTTGTTCTGCAGATTTTCTTGAGTTGGAGCCCGCTTGATCGGGTGAACTCCACCGATCGAGCGTGGCCTTTAAATGTTGGAAACAGAGAATTGAGTTTTTGGGCTCGCTCGATCGGACGAGTTCATCCGATCGAGCGAGGCCAAATATGCAAACAGAGAATTGGCTTGTTGGGCTTAAGTTATGACTAATGGGCCCTAAGGTGTTAGTGTCCTATTAGACATATAAGTTAGTCCAGTACAGAAATTATATATAGGAGTTGATAGGTGTAATATCTGAAAAATCCATAAATCTATTCATGATTTATTACAATAAATTTTAATTATTTTAAGTTATTTCATTTGATTATTTATAATTTAAACGTTATTCTTAATTAAATATTATGTGTTATTTAAATGATTTAAAAATTTATGTTTCATGTATTAAAATATGTATTTAGTTGTTGTATTAAATGATTTTATTAAAATTGATTCTGGACTGAGAATACAAGTCTAGCCTACGAACGATATCGTAGAAAATAATTCTACGAGTGTTTTGAGTATAATATTGCTATGATTTTATTTTAACCATCGGGAGGAGAAAATTTTATTAGTCGAGTTTGATGTGTTTTGGACAAACTACATTTGATGTAGTCTTCCTAACCACCACCTCTCACTTTATGATTCCTACCCCATCTCAATTATAATTCTTGTCTTTGTTTCCCCCCCTCAATCAATCACACGGTTCTCTTCCCTTTTACATTTCTTCCTTCTTCTTTTAGTTTCTCCTACAATTCTTAATTTCCTTTCATTTCCATGCTTCTTCCTCCTCCCTCGGTCATGTATATCCAAGGTGAGTTTAGCTTCCAAATTCCGGTTGTACTAAGGTTAGTCCGTTGTCAAGGTTCCGAATCTTCTCAATCTCCAACTCTCCAACTCGCCATCCTATGAGCAGCTGTCGTATATTGCTCATAACTCCTTCATCCGGTGTCCAAAATTCATTCCGTTTGAAGGGTCATCTTTCTTACATCCGTATCTTCGATTTGAGCTATGAATCGCTATTTTTGGTGGTTGTTTCTGCCTAGATCGAAGCTATTTTGTAAGACATTTCTGCACAGATTTTCTATTCCCTTTTCTTCTTGTATTTTTTCTTTGATTCTTGGTGTATTCTCACCATATTATAAAAGTGTTATTTGATCTTAGGAACAGCTTAACAACCTCTTGGATTTCATCTTCCTTTGGTTACCTTTTTATCATGTCTCTATTCCGTTTGAGTAAGGTTATATCTCTACCAAGATCCAAGATAGTTCCGTTCTTCAAATAACAAGGCAAGTACAAATTTTAAAGGTTTTGAAACCACCATTCAAAATATATTTATTTTGATATGAAAAGATGTATGTTGAGATATGTATGCATGATTTTCAAGAATTTCAAGATCATGAAGTTTTGATTTTAAGGGTTTGAAGAGCATGTTATGTGATGGTATAAAATCATGAAGCATAAGTCGTTCTTGTCATGTTCTTGAATTGATTCAAGAGATACATGTTTCATCAAAGTTTTTATGTGTTCTTGAAGTTTCAAGGGATGTTTTATTTAAAGGATATAGCTGGAGGAGTAGAAAATATCATATTTTGAATTATTGAATTAGTTTGAGTGAAAGTTTTGAAATATTACTTATGTTGGATTGTTCTGGATTAGCGGCACTTGTTACTATTTTGAAGATCAAAATTATTTTAATGATCCAAATGATATGAGGCCAATTGTATTTGAAAAACAACTTATTTATCTACAACTTTCATGTTTTGAGTTTTGTCAAAATCATTTTGGAAGATTGGTCAAAATCATCCCAAAGTGTGTCGAGTATTTTGATTTCCCGGCAGTGACACATCTGGGTAGAATGAGCATAACTTTTTACTGAAAATTCCAATTAAGGTGAGGTTTTCGGCCGTAGAAAGCCAAGATCAAGGCTAAAACTTTCCTGTTTACGACTTTTCCTAATTCCGACTGCAAAATAGAGTTTAAGAATGAACAAGCAGACCCATCAGCAGGGTATGCGCGCCCGCGCCCGAAAAGTAGCGCCCCCGCGCATGGCCTTCTGATTTGAAGCTTTATTTATGTTATTTTGGAGTCCTAAATTCATGGTTATGATCTTTAAAGGCTTATAAAATATATTTAAGAATTCTTATGCAAAAAGTTTCAAGTTTTAAGTCAAGAACGACTTACGTGGATCGATTACGTTATGTGACGCATGTACATGTCTATGTTTCATTCATGAAACCTATGTTCAATATGAAAGTATGATTTTTATCACTTATGACGTGCATGAAGTTATCGAGTAAAGTTTAATGTTAATGAAATGAAATTTATGACAGAAATTACGATGATATGATGATGCTTCATAAGAAAAAAATGATATGTTATAATGATATGATGATGAAATGAAAGATGATGAAGCATGAATGAATAATTTTATGATGAAGCATGAAGATATGATATGTTGATGCATGAAAATATTTTGATGTTTTTATGTGTCTTTGTGGTGGCAATACGGGACTGGTACTCCGGTTTGGGCTCCGGGGGACCTTTCCAAATATGGCTCAATGTACGGGTTAGGTCCTCCGGATGAGCTCCGGAGGGGCCCTCCGAAAATGAAAAGAATGTTACGAGGCGTAATGCCATATGATTGTTGATCAATAAGAAAAGATGAATGTGCCCATTATGACGGTTGCCACAATTTCACATAATTCATCACCCCAAAATGATAAGTTTTTATGTTATGTTCATGGTTAATGTTCACGGTTTGATGTTGTCCAAGTTGCATGATTTTATTTATTAGATGTTAAGTGCAAATGTTTATTTAAGAAGGAAATGGTAAAGTTTTTGAGATGGAATATGCATGAAGCCTATTTTCAAGATTTAAAGTTAAGTATGTTAATGTATATGTTCAAGTTCCTTGGATCTTTTAAGAGTTTGAAGTTCATGTTCAAGATTTTAAGTTTAAAGTTCTATGATGTTTACGTTAAAATTCTTCAAGTTCAAGGTTATCATGTTATGTATGCTCAAGTCATTTTAAGTTTAAATTATTTTGAAGCTATAATGAAATCGATATGTATATTTTTATCTTGCTGAGTCCTTTAGACTCACTATACTTGAATGGTGCAGATGGTTTAGCAGTTTTGATTTAAAAAGCTTTGGCAGCATGGCTGAAGAGTCCAAGAGGCGAAGACATTGCATGGCACAATAGTTCAAAAGCTCTGATGTATTTAAAAAGAAAATATTTACCAATGTTTATTTATGTTATGTTGTTACAATATTTTATTTACGATGTTCAAAAGTAATGGTTTAATTATTTTCATTGTCAGTCTTCTAAAGATGAGTTTTGAGGATCTCAAATGTTTCATCTTTCAAATGTATTTTATATACATAGTTAATTAATTGAACTCACTTTCCCCTATCCTCTTAAAATGTTAGTAGCAGGTTTTGACGTGCCGTAATTTAGATGGACTTAAGTGTAGGATTGCATCCGTGTTTCATATAATGAATTTGTTGATTTACTAGAGCGATGCACTCCCATCATAGTTTAAAAAGTTTTGAAAAATTTCCTCACTCTTTTTCCGCAACTCTTTTAAATAAATGTTTTAAAATACGGGACGTCACAATGGGATTTTCAAAGACATACACATCTACAGTTTTCGAAAATCCTAGATTAATTCTAAGGAGAATTTTCGAACTCTGTCTCCCTTTTGTGAGAGAATTCAGTCTGTGATTTTTCCAAAATTACATTCTGAATTGACAGATCAAATCTGTAAATCTCTTCGATAAACATCTGATTGGTTTCTAGTGCAATCAATCAGAGGGTTTCAGTTTTCTATTCGTGAACCTAATTCAGGAGTTGATCGAGCGAGTCATCGGTTCCTGGGATTTACAACAAGAGCAGATTTAATCTGTTGGAGTCCATAGTTCAAGCCATAGCTTGAAGAGGTAAAATTATAATTGTTATTATTATTTTACTTGCTTATTTTAATCGTAAGGATTTGATACCCATGATCTGAAATCGTTCCAGATCAGAAAATAAAATTTTTTAAACTTTTGCTGCTTCGGGTATCAGATCTGACTGATCTGAAAATGTGTTCCAACAAATGTAGTAACCCATAACCAAATGAAGTAATTAAGGAGTAATTAAGAAAAAGTAAGAAATGTGAGCCAGCGCCGATCTGACGCTCCGAAGTGGAGTTCGGAGGCTCTGATTGTGATCGGATGATCCGTCGGCAGGTTCGGACGGTCCGATCAGGACTAGGGCTTATGTCATCATCTACATCAGCAAGATGACATCATGGCTGATGCATTGATGGGACTTCGGATGACCCGATGATGGGATCGGATGCTTCGATCGTGTTCGGAGGCTCCGAATGGGGTTCGGACGGTCCGAACTCCGTCTATAAATAGAGGGTCCGAGAGCTCATTTCACTTGCACCTCTACTCTCTTCTCTCTGTATTCCTTAGCCTTCTAACTTATATTTAGGGAATTCTAGGCGTCTTATTTGGAATCCGGAAGTAGCAGAGAGATCCAGGCGTCGTAGCGGAGCTGTGGCCTAGTTTTGAGGCAAGCGACAGCAAAGGGCTGACGACGGACACAGGTATAGCTTTGGCTTCCTAAAAATATTTAGGAGTATGAAATAGCTTAGTTAAGGCTTTTAGAGCTTAAATATTGATGCATGGGTATTTGCATTGTAGACGCCGTAGTGTGGACTAGTAGGCATGGGATCTAGACCAGTGGTGCTAGGATATGACCCGCAGTGTTAGAGGTACGTAAGTACTGACCGAGATAGCCAGCATGATATATATGCTTATATATTGCATGAGTATGTGCTATATGTTTTCCCTGATTTACTGCTTTAGCACATGCATGTTTTATTCGGGACTACATCTTGTGATATGAGAATCATTGACAGTTTCCATAGGGAGCTTGTAAATCATCATGGACTCGAGTCAGGGATTGTCAGTTTCCATGCGAGCCTTGTGTCCTGTTTTGGATTCGGGTCTGGTTTTGGGGAGGCTCAGCCCCTGGTTTTGTTATCACTAGGAGCGACCATGACGGTGGAGTAGACGCTATAGTTGATAGGGTGAATATACGAGTACCCCGCGGAGTTGCTCTCTAGAAAGGTACTGTATATTCGGTAGCGCCCTGAGCAGACTGTTTTACCCCGGATTTTAAAGTCATTTGCTTGATGCATATTAGTTTATATATCATTGCTTTTGTATTGAGCGTTTTCGCTCATGCCATGTGTTTGGTGTTCTTGAGATACCTTGTGGCGCGGCAGGTTTGAGGCTAGACGGTCCAGGAGGCTTGCACCAGGAGTGAGACCGGTGCCAGAGGAAGTGAGAGTTAGCGGTAGGGTTATGACCCTATGAACTTTCGATTTGGTTGTATAAGTATTATACACTTTTGTTATCGTCGGTTGTATTCTGCCGATCAGATTTGTTGTATTTTGTGTAATCCGCTATGCATGCTTTTAATATTATTGCATGTGCTTTATTAACTCTGATTAGGTAGTGGATCTGAGTATGGTCGCTACATCCCTTCAAAAATATGTGCTCATAACGACGGTTGCCACAAATACATGTATCCCATCACCCCTAAATGAAAAGATTTTACGATATGTTTATGTTATGTCATTGCATTAAGTTTAATGTTTCATATACGATATATGTATGTATATGTTTGTTGAGTCTTTAGACTCACTATGCTTGATTGGTGCAGTTAGATTTGAGATGTAAATGAATTAAAAGCTTTGATGGAAAGGCTGAAGAGTCCAAGAGGCAAAAGCATTGCATGACACGACTGTTCGAATCTCTGGCGTTCTAAAGCATGAAGCTTTGAATATGTTGATTGTTCTTTTGTTATTAAATTATTTTTATGCATGACCTTTAAAAGTCAATTTTAAGTGAATTTTAGATTTAATTATTTTCATTGACGGTCTCGTGTCGAAGAGTTTCAATTATTTTAAGTAGTAACATTTTATGTTGTTTAATTCATAATGATAGGTTATGTTTGGTTTCTTGAATATTTTAAAAAATATTTTCCGCACTACTTTCATTTTATTAAACTCATAGTTCACCTGCTTTCCAAAGAATTTAATTTTCGGTTCAGGTTTGCTATATTAGTAGTAGTAGTTTTTGACGTGCCCGTATAGGAACCGGTCATTGTCTGTAGGGATGCATCCTTGTTTCAAATATTTTATGCACGTTAGAGTCATTTAGATTTTTAAGTGTTATTTACATATATTTTAATTTAAATCTCGAGTCGTTGAACCTACAAACACGATGCATACCCTGCACTGTTGCATTTGAAAATTTTCTTCATTCTTTTCCGCATCTTAATTCTTGAAAATATTTAAAAATACGGGACTTCACACCTACGACACATCGTTTATCTTTATTTTTGCTTAGATAGATTTAATGTGTATAATATAGGTTTTGTTTCGCTTTATGAGTCATGTATGAGAGTATCAGTGACTTATTTTGTTGATTTAGTGGCTTCGGATGAAAAAAAAGACCAAAACCAAGAAAGATACAATGCAAGTTGTTGGATGAAAATAAAAAATTGACTATATACAAGACTAAGATAGTGTTTGAGATTACTTCTAGATAGGAAGCATTTTTTAAATTTTTTATTCACAAAATTTTTTAGCTTCCTGGAAACATTTGCAAACACTACCTAAATCCTAAACAATACCAGCTTACCTTAAATTGCAATTTTCCCTAATGTTAATAAGTATTCAGAAGTTCATAAGATATCAAATAAAATAACATCAATTTTAAGTCAATAAGATAAAATACATTAAATCGGATTAAAATTTAGTCACACATTCAAATACCATGTATTAATTACCTATATACATATATAAGCTTCTGTAAACGTTATTATTATTGTGCTCTTGAATACAGATGGATTAATATTAAAAATAATAAATAATAAATATTTTATTTATTGTGAATCGGAGATTTACGATGTGGGGGCTGATAGTCTGTCACTAGCAAATCTTCTTCACTCAAAATTGAGGAATGATCAACCTTTTCTCCGGCACTTCTTGAACCCTACATTGATAAAACAAGAACAAAATCAAAATATAAGACTTAATTTTTGGGTTTGTTATTTGATATATGACTTTGGTCAACTAGTTTTCTTTTATCCTTGAAATTTTTCATTTATTTATTTATTATTATTATTTTCAAATTAGCCTTTGAATATCTATAAATTAAAAAAATCAAATCAAGGATTATTATTATTATTATTACAACTTAAAAAGTGCTAATTTAAAATTTCCCCTAACTTCTTCAACTTGACCTGATTTGGGTTAGAGATTTATAATCCTAGTCAAATAATTTTTTATTTATAATCCTTATAAGATCTTCTCGTTTATAGAAAAACGCATACTCCCGTAGGGTTTAAAAATCTAGGAGGTCATATATCAAAATACTAGTCACATAAAAAAAAAATATTAAAACATCCAAATCTCCAATTTAGTAAGGACAACTACTTGTTTTCTATATTAATAATTAAAAAAATTAATCAAACTGTCAAAAAAAAAACCATTAATCAAGTTTCACACGTAATTATTTATTTAATTTGTGGGTTACATGGAAGGAGTTTGTGACTATTATAAATAGTATATTGTTCAAAATTATCATGATCTCAAGTCCTTATTTAATTTTTCTTAAACTCAAATTTTCTTGTTAAAAATTTTCAATTTTTTTCTGGATTTGAAACTTAGAAAATAAATCGGATCCTTTCCTGCAAGGAAACCTTTAAATCAATTAAAAATAAACACCAACTTTTAATTCTATTTTTATTTTTTAAGAATTTTCTCTCTAGCATGGCGGCGACTACCCTAACCCTAGATAGATAAATCGCCGGCGATCGAGCCAAAGCCGCTGTCTTATGCCGCTGTCTTCATGGATTCATCACCTCGTACCTTGCGGAAGAGCTTCATTGATGGAGATCAACCGATCGTGAGTAAACCCTCGGTCCTATATAAGAACACACAGAGTATTTTCTTTTCTGAGAAAGTGGTCAGTGACATGGGATCGCAGCACCCTCACACATTGATTGGAAAATTCTCTGGAGGGTGGCCGACCAAGGAAAATACTCTAAAAGCTTACGGAGTAGTGGGATTTTCGGGTCCCTATTTTTACAAATTCCTCCAACAAGGTTTTCTCTTCATTGATTTTAAGCTAGAAAAAGATATGGCTCGTTTTTGGAGTAAAGAACGATGGTTTTTACAGGGATATCTTTCTTCGAGTTTTCAAGTGGACGTCATCTTTTGACTATCAGAAGGAGTATTCGATTGTTCCCGTGTGGGTGAGGCTGCCGGACCTTCCTATTTCTTTATTTGACAAGGTTCATTTATTCTCTGTTGCGAATCTGATTGGGAAGCCAATAAAATTGTATGAATTAACATCTAAGATAGAACATCTCACGCTAGCAAGGGTGTGCATCGAAGTTGATCTTCTCAAACCTTTGCATGAGAAAATTTACACTGGAAAGGTGAAAAAATCATTGAGCAATGGGTACTTTATGAGAATCTACCTAAGTATTGCCTAGACTGCTTCCACTTTGGTCACAATGTAGAAGAATGTTATATGAATGGAAAGAATCAAAAACCTTTTCCGAAAATACGGTCTGCTGAAAGTATCAAAAAATATAATCCTGAGAAATTGACAGTAGGGGCTGGTATTTCAAAATCAGTGGAAGTTCCTAGGATGGAATGGAAACAAGTGAAACCATCGAAAGACAAGGAGAAGCGTAATATGGAGATGGAGATAAAGGCTATTCAAAGTCGATCTTATGAATCTACAGGGGTTGAAGAGCTCCAACAGATTTGATCCTCTTATTGCTTATCTTAATGAGTTAGTGGTAGAAGAGTCCCATGATATTAGAGAGCCTAATCACGGTAGGGACTGAAATGGAGAGTGTAAGGTTCAGTAGGTAGATGGTGTTTTCATGCCCAAAAGAATTCTAGAATTTGGTAAGTCTTCTCACACGAACCATTCATCTACTCAAGAGGGTATCAAAGAGTTTTTTGATAATTCTTTTCTTGAGGAGAATCCGTTGGGGTTACATGGTAGCGAGAAAGAGTTGCAGAGCAGAGGATAATACTATATGATCATGATGCCTTAAATAAGTTCCAGACGAATGATCAGGAGGATCCTGGTCGTGGGTTCGAGGAAAGTAGGGATGATGAGGACACGGTTCTTGTTGATCAATAGATATTCGAAAACACAGAAGAAGTTTGTGCAGATTGTTGTGTTGGTGTTGAGGGTTCGGAGGCAGCTGGTGTAGGGAACACAGTGATCAAAACCATTGAGGTCAACGAGCATGTTGAGTTTGGCAGGAAGTTCCTTGCTTCAATGGAAAGTGCCAGCAAACATGGCCGTAGGAGACCACCAAAAATAAATAAGTCGGTGCCTGTTACGACGTCCAGAGGTAACATAAAAAATCTTGGTGACATTTATTCTAATATTTCCATATGAATTTGCTTGATATGGAATGTGAGAGGAATTGGTAATAAATCGGATCAAATAAGAATCAAGCTTCTTAAACAAGTTCACAGGTTTCTATGCATGGCGATCATTGAACCGATGAGGCAGTTGGACTTTGAATCAAGCTTCTTCTGATATTTCCTTATGAATTGTTTGATATGGAATGTGAGAGGTATTGGTAATAAATCGGATCGAAGAAGAATCAAGCTTCTTAAACAAGTTCATAGGTTCCTATGCATGGCGATCATTGAACCGATGAGACAGTTGGACTTTGTATCGATTTCTATGTTGTTTGGTTTTTCGAATGAGATAGCAAACTCCAGCAACAAGATTTGGTTTTTTTATGATAGCTAAGTTAACATTGAAGTTTTGGTTGATCATGAGCAATTTTTTCACTTGAAGATGTCATATTTGATTTTTCCAGTGGATATCTTATTGTCGATTGTTTATATTATAGGAATGAGAGGTCTCCTTTATGGGAGGGTTTGTTGGATTGTAAACCATAATGGGGCTTCCCTTGGATTGTTGGAGGAGATTTTAATGTTATTGCAGACCCGCAGGAACATTCTTCAGGTTCTGTCAGCGGACCAGCAGGTATGAATGACTTTTCTGATTTTATTGTGGATTCTGGGTTGATTGATGCAGGATATGTGGGTTCTAAATTTACTTGGACTAATATGAGGGTTTGGAAGAGGCTGGATAGAGTTATTATCTTGTCTACGAGGTCAGAATATTTTAAGTTTTTCAAGGTTTAACATCTTTATCAAGGTTCTTTCGATCACTGACCGTTGCAAATTTCGGCCCCGTTTTTTTCCAAAACCTATTTCATTGTTCAGATTTCAGAATATGTGGGTGTTACATCTAGGTTTTTTACAGACGTTGAGATTGAATTGGCATTTTCCTTGTTCTGAAAGGGGTCTGTCCTGTATGGTCATCAAATTGAAACGCCTTAAACAACATCTCAACTGGTGGAATAGAGATTTCTTTGGTAATGTGTTGGATAAAGTCCGTAATCTTGAAAATTTGGCAGCAGAGGCCGAAGACCTGTTTGATAGGGTGCCTTCTGTAGATAACAGATCGGCTCTTTCTCTAGCTCAGGCGAATCTGGCTATGGGACTTTCAATGGAGGAGGCATTTTGGAAACAAAAGCGGCCTGTAAGTGGGCAGCTGAAGGGGAACGGAACACTAAATTATTTCACAATATGGTGAATAGGAGGAGATCGAACAATAAGATTTATCGTATTTGGGAGAATGGAGTAGCCTTGGAGAATCTAATGGAAATTCAAGAATCGGGTGCCAATTTTTTTGAAAATCTTCTCACTGGAGAGCTCACGGATAATAACTTGTTGACGGGAGAGATAAACGAGAAGGTGGTATTCTACTGCCTTCAATCTATGCATGCAGATAGTGTGGCTGGTCCAGATGGTTACTCTACGGGTTTCTTCAAACATTGTTGGGACATTCTCAAGTTTGATCTGAAGGACGCCATTCAGGAATTCATGTTGGGAGCGTCCTGCCGAGGGCTATCACAACTACAACTATTATACTCATTCCGAAGGTTGTGAATGCTCAGGCTTGGACAGATTTAAGACCTATTAGTCTTTGTAATGTGATAATTAAAATTATCACAAAGTTGTTGGCTAATCGCATGAGAGGTATTCTTTCCAGAATTATTTCTCCAACCTAGAGTGGATTTGTTGTTGGGAGACTTATATCTAACAATATCCTTATGGCTCAGGAGATGGTAAATCAAATTAAGTATAAGGTGAGGGGTGGGGTGGGGTGGGAATATTATCTTGAAGCTTGATATGGCGAAGGCGTATGATAGAGTCAGATGGGATTTCTTGTCGGACATTCTGCTGGCATTTGGTTTTTCTAGTGGGATGTGTGATTTGTTTATGAGATGCATTTCGAACTGTTGTTTTTCAATCAGCATTAATGGTTCCCTGTTTGGATTCTTTCGTTCTCATCGAGGTCTGAGGCAAGGTGATCCATTATCTCCTCTTCTATTTTTCGTAGAAGTGGAATATCTCTCGAGAGGCTTGGATAATATTTTTCATAGATATCCATTTTTGAAATATCATACTGGTCGTGCATGTGGAATCTCACATTTGGCTTATGCGGATGACATCATGATTTTCTCCAATGGTGCGATTAGGAACATCCAACGGTTGGGGAAATTTCTATATCATTATGAGGAGTTTTCTGGGCAGTTGATTAGTAATGCTAAAAGCGTGGTGATCAATCCGAATTCTTGTAGTGCGGCGGTGAAAGGGAAGCTTTATGCTATCACTGGTTTTGGAGAAAGTATTTTACCTATCTGCTACTTAGGGACCCCACTTTTTTTAGGGCCGAGAAAAATTGTTTATTTTCAAAGTGTCATTGCCAATGTCAACAGAAAGTTACAAGGATGGAATGTGGCGACATTTTCGTTTGGGAGCAGATTATTGCTGATTAAAAGTGTTTTATAATCCTTTCCTATTTATTTGTTTCATATTTTACAGTCTCCGTGTACAATTATTCATCAGTTTGAAATGTAATGTGCCAAGTTCTTATGGGGGTCAAAACAAGGAGCTTTGAAAACCCATTGGATAGCTTGGGATAAGGTTTTCCTGCTAGTGTCAGAAGAGGGTCTTGGAATCAAAAGACTTAATGATTCGGTCACTGCATTCTCTATCAAATTGTGGTATCAATTCCGGGCAGTGGAATCAATCTGGAGCAGTTACCTTCATGAGAGATATAGTAATAAGGATTGGCCAGCTATGGTTCAACTGAAGCAAGCAGTTCGCCTACTTGGAAGAGGATGTTGAAGGTTCGAGCTTTAGCAAAAAGTGGTATTGGTTGGAGGATAGGGGCTGGAGAATTGAGTTTCTGGTTTGATTCATGGTGTTACCTCAGGGTCCGTTATCTTCTTTGGTTAATCCACAGAGCTCGGCCAACAAAGTTGTGAGCTGGTTTATCATTTATGAAAGATGGGATAGAGATCGGTTATTGTCAATGGTGCCTCCTGATATCATGGGCATTGTCACGAGAGTTGGTATTCAAACTTTGGCGAAAGATCGGGAAGTCTGGAAACACACTTCTAATGGAGTGTTCTCATCGAATTTTGCATGAGAATTGGTACGTAATGAAAAATAAACTATTGAGTGGTTAGATGGAGGTTGGTCGAAGTTTCTCAGGGCTTCAATCTCTTTCTTTTGTTGGCGTTGGTTTTACCGTAGATTACCTGTGTATGATATCTTACAGTCTAGGGGTCTGGCGTTGGCTTCTTCTTGTCATTGCTGCAGAAATACAGAAACTTTTGATAACTTATTCCTCTTGGACCCTTTTGATAACTTATTTCGTTCATCATTAGATGGTTTTTATGGAAGACTCGCAATAATTTCATACACAAGGGTAGTGTGGTGTCTTCGGCCAGGATCATTAAAAGTATTAATGATTTCATCATGCTAGTTATTCAAGGTCAGCATTGGAAATATGTGGAGAATGTCGTTGTATCATTGGGGATAAATTACTCTTGCGTTAGAAGAATGACCATTAAGGTGGTGAAATGGCTTCCTCCTCTGGTGGGTGATTTTAAGCTTAATACAGATGGTTGTTCCAAGGAAGGAAGAGTTTCGGCCATTAGGGGAATCATTAGAGACCACTTGGGGCTACTTGTCTTGGATTTTCATGAGAGTATTGGGATAGGATCCAACATCAGAGCAGAGATGTTGGTGATTCATCGTGGATTGACTATTTGTAGATAGAATAATTACTTTCCTCTTTGGTTAGAAGTGGATTCGTTGGTTTCCCTCAATATCATTGATGCAGATTATACTTGCTGGGACTTAACCAACACTTTGGTTCAAATTCAAGACATATTGTCTAGTTTCCAAGTTTACAAATCTCATATATATACAGGGAAGCTAATGATGCGGCTGACGAGCTTGCCAACTTGGGAGCACTTCACGGTACGGCCATCTTTGTTCCAGATCAGATTCAGGGTAGATTGCGAAGAATCTGTAGACTAGATAGGCCTGGTTTTCCTTATGTTAGAATTAGCTCGAAAATGTTTTGATTTCTAATGATTTATAGAGAGGTTTTGGTCTAGTTCCCCTCTCATGTATTTCTCTTTTTTTATGTTTTTAATAAACAGGTAGGGGTCTGCCTAACCCTCTGCCACAATAGGTGGATTTATTTAAAAAAAATGAACCTTTAAATCAAAATTTGTATGCAATAGAAAATGTATTTTTTGAGTTCTCACAAGTATTACTATAAGGTCCAAAAGTACACTAACTTAATCACAAAAGTTTTAAATGATTTATATGATTTTATGCATTTTATTCATGGAATTTAATTGCTATGTTTAATTTTATCTGATGATATGATATGTCTGTTACTTAATGTGTTGCAAGTTATTTTAATGTTTTCAGATTTGGAATTTAATTCTGGATTGAAGGAACGAGACTAGCCTTCGAACAAGTTAAGAAAAATTTATTATGTTTAATTTTAATTTTTAAATTGATGCAGTGTATTTTATTAGTTGGATGTTAGAAAAATTTAAAAATTTAGTGTTTGAGACTAATGAGTCGACTTTCAAACCCATTAATCACAGACAAAGTAGGCGTTCAAAAAACTTTTCATTCTTCTTCTCTTCCAATTAAGCGCCGCCTAATCCCTACTTTACTCCCTTCACGTTCAAACTGCATCAAAATCTAGGGCAGAATTCTCTTCTGTTCGAGGCTAGGATGTTCTCAAGTCTCAGGTTAAATCCAAACATCAGCTTTCAGGCAAGTTTTAAATGTTTTGAAACTACCATTCGAGGGTATAGATATTTTGATATGAAATTTATGTATGTTGAGATGTATATGTAAATTTTTTAGATCATGATGATGATTGGTGAAGCGTGAATCATTCTCAATGTTTTTTATGAAAGTTTATTGATATTTTATGGCATGAGAAGTGTTAATCTCATATTTTTGGTGTTGAGTTAATTTTGATGCAAATCTTTGATGATGAGTTGTTTTTGGTTCAAAACATTTTGAATTCATGATGTTTTGATCTAATCCTTTGCAATTTTTTGAAGTTTTTCAAGTGTACAATCAAAATCGAAAGCAAAAAGGATGAAGAAAATGACCAAATCGCGCGTCTAATGTTGTTTTTCGCAGCAGACGAGCGCCTAGGTGATGCCAGAATATTTCATGTGCCGCTAGAGTCGAAGATCTGGCGCTAGTGGGGGGTGCCAGGGAGGAAAAAATTTTCCGCCCAGGCGGTAAAAAGTTCTGCCCAATTTTTTTTATTTTCGCATTTGAAGTCCAAATTTCAAGTTTATGATCTTTTGAACTATTTTAAGTGTTTTTAAGATGTTCTATTGGAAAAAAATTCAAATTTGAATGTCCGGGACGGACGGAACGACTTACGTAAATGGTCAAGTTATGTAATGTATTTTTATGTGAAATTTCTTCATGAAAGCTATTTTATCATGAAAGTCACGAAATGTTATGTAGTATTAGATGTATGATTGGATTTTATATCAGTTTTAGCATGCATGATGTTTATCACGAAAGTTTACGATAATGAGATGATGAAGTTATTATGTATTGATGCATGAAAATATTTTGATGTCTATGTGATTTTGTGGTGGAAATACGAGACGGAAATCACGAGAATGAGAGGATTGGCTCCCTAGGATGAGCTCCGGGAATGACCTTTCCAAAATACGTGCTCAATAGAATGTGGAACTGGCGCCTGGGATGAGCTCTGGGGATGACCTTTCCAAAATACGTGCTCAAGAGAATGTGGAATTGGCACCCTGAGATGAGCTCCGGGGATGACTTTTCCAAAATATGTGCTCATAACGACTGTTTCCACAAATTCATGTATCTCATCACCCATAAATGTCGAGTTTTACTATATGTTCATGTTATGACATTATTTTATGTTACAAGTTTTATATGAGAATTTTGTATGCATTTGCTTGCTGAGTCTTTAGACTCACTATACTTGAATGGTGCAGGTAATGACTCTATTGACGATTTCCTAGACGAGTATGGATTCGGGCATCAAGAGGAGCTGGCAGTCGGGTCGCCGAGCGATGCATGAGCGCTACGTTTATGAACAATTTTATTGTGCACGGTTGTTTTAATTTTAGAGGAAGGAAAAACAAGTTTTATTTATGTTCAAATATTGGTTTTGTTGACATTAATGTAAATTTAGAGTACTCTATTAAATTATCGGTGCACAATTAACTCTTTTAAATAAATATTTTTTTTATTCCGCAAATTTCTCAAACTTTAAAGAATGTATATTTAGTAGCGTTCTCGAGTTTTGGAATGTTACAATTACAGAGTGTTGTAAGATTTTGAACCAGGATTCAAGTTAAAAATTTGTAAAAAGACACATGTTGAAGCTAACAGTAAAACCTTTTAAACCTAAAACTTACCTAAGAGCTTCTATAAATAGCTTGGAGCACTTAAGGTCAAAGAGGTTTTAATGATTATCTTTGTGATGTCACTATCTGGCATTAGTTTAAAATGAAAAATTATGAATGATTTATAATAGGTTACAATATACTTCAATAACAACTTAGGTGAATGACTTTGGTAAAGTCAGGACGGATACAAAGTAGTTATTATAGAAACTCATTGTGCACTCGAGCTGGCACGAGCCTGGGCTCGGAACGTGACTAAATGATATCAGACACGTTCACCAGAAGGAATACCATCAAATAAGTGTTATGGAAGGTAAAGTGCTATGCAGATGTGAGACCCCTCTTAAAACTATGCGGAAAAGTGGTATATCATGGGAGTCACCATTTGAACCTATAAGAGCCACCTATAAAATCTTAATGTTGGTAGATCGAATGATCAGGTCGCGAAAAATTTTCTATCTGAATGAAGGTTGATTGTGACACCCCTATCACATTGGTTAGATTGAAAAGCTAATGATGATTTATAATGTGATAAAACAGACTTCTATTTTGAGTTAATAGTATTCATAAAAAAATACAAATACGAAGTATAGTTGCTATAGGAGTCCATTATGTAATCAAATTTACGCGGGCCTAAGCCAGAATGTGAAAACCCTGATTAACAGATGGGGGATTTGAGAACACACACACACTAACAAAAAAAAAACTAATTCAGTATCCTCTAAAGGATTTACTATAAATTCTCTAATCACCATGGATGTCAGATCGTTCATCGACCATATGTGCTCAATGTCCAGCAACTGGCTCATCGACTTTCATTCTAGTTCAGCTCAGTAGATTAAGTAAAATGGTTGTAGAAGTTAGAGTAGATTAGATCTCAGACTTGTGGTCAGAATGATCGGGTGTAGGTCATTTGAGGCTTCTCGTCTTAATTGACTGAGTGTGTTAGGAGTTCTAATTGATAGTATGACTTTAATTGGATAGGCTTTGTATAATATGATTGTATAAATCAAAGTGTTTCAGTAGAATCCTTTTGGCAACAAAAATAACGAGAGATGTAGAAATATTTGACTTTCAGAATTTCATATAAAATACATGTGTATTCATTCATCTGCTTTACACAATCATTTCAAACACAAACATTTTATTAGTGTACATCATTTTGTTTATTCACCAGTTTGGCTAAAATATTCGTTATAACAATTCGAGTAAATTCTATATTTTTATATAATATTACTCTATATATCTACATTTTTTTGTTTTAATAAAATCTATTTTGTTTCTTTTTGGGTTCTTAATTGTTTTAAATATTAATTGATGTAATTTTTTATAAAAGAAAAAAAGAAAAAAAAAAGAATGACGTTTCAATTTTATTGTAGGCATAACTATTTAGAGTGATGTTATAGGCACGTGTTTGTACATCAAATTTTACATTCATCTCTAAGTTTACCAAACTACTTTATAAAAACCAAACAATTATATCTCGTTTTTCCGGAAGCCACTATAGAAAATAAGATACACTTTTTCCATATATATATATATATATATATATATATATATATATTTTACTATACTATCATCTTGTATTTCAAGTCAACAAAAAAAAAAATTCTAACATGGTACAGAATTTTTCTCAATCACAATATTCATTTATATATATATTTTTCGCATCATGGCCAATTCATCTATGTTCTAAGACTAAGAGACAGAAACGTGTATTCATCTTGGCACCTTGCACAGGGGCGGATTTAGTGTGTGGCCAAAGCCCCCCGAAAATTTTTGAAATTTTTTTTAGCATATAGTATTTTTTAAGTTTAGTTTATATATTATATTTGACTGCTTAAAATGACAGTAGTTGGCATTTGGTGTAGTGGTGGGTTTTTTCAAATTTTAATTTCACTTGGTTCAGTTCGAATCTTTGAAAGGCCATCTTTTCTTTTTTTTTTTCTTTTTTTATTATTACGTATTTCACATTTGAACACCTATACTATATTTAAAAATCCTCTTACCAATTTTTTAAATAATTTTAAATGTTATCACCTTTTATTTTAAACTCTCTTACAAATTTTTTTATTTTTTGTTATTTAAAAAGTTACCATATTTTATTTAAAACAATAAAATAAGATTGATTTTTAATTTTTTTAATTTCTTATTTTACTCAGCTTCAATATATATACATCTTGCTCGATTTTTCTTAACATCAAAATTTGGTTATGTTTTTCATTATGTTTCGTAATTTTTTTAATCTATTTCGTAATGTTTTTGTTTTGTTCTATGATATGTTTTATTTACTTATATCATTTTGATTTTGGATGTTATTAAATTATTTGAAACTTGTGATAGTTTTTTTTTTTCTAATTGAAAAACTTACTCATCGATAATTGGACAAAAAACAAAGTCATGTCGACTGGTGCATGCAAAATTTAAAAATAAATAAAATCTTAATACATTGAATGAATGATTACGTATTATTATTATTATTATTATTATTATTATTATTATTATTATTATTTTGCTAATATATAGAATGAAACATCTATGTGAATTGAGATCATGATTGTCGTTTAACATGTTTTTATTGGTTATAGATGAAAAAAATTATAAAATATAAAAAACAACAATCTTTAATATTTACAATGATAGATTTTAATATATAATCGATAATATCTTTTAAGGAACATTTTGCTTTATACTTTTAGAAAAAAATTAATATTAACTTTATGTATTATATATATTTATTTTTAAAAAAATTATATTCTTGTTATTGAAAGTAATTCAAACATATAATAATTATTTTCATCATTTTGTATGAAAACGCGCGTCCCGAACATTGAGTCCTGGATCCGTCCCTGATCTTGCAAGTGAAATATGGTAATATAATTGATAAAAATTAATTCTATACAGAACAATGAACTCTAGCATCTTGAAAAGTCAATTTACGTCAGTTTTATTCGTCTTCTATTTTTGGAGCATAGTACAAAAGGTAGACAACTTGGAACTAATATTGTACTTTTAACATTCCTTTTAGAATAAGGAGAAAATTATTTTATGCAAATTGAAAAAATTAAAGAAAAACTTATTTTAGTCAATATTATTGAGAGATTTTGAATAAACTATCACAAAATAATAATTAGAGCTGTCAAAACAAGCCAGTGGGGCGGGGAGGCCCACAACCCATCGCAACCCACCATTAGACAGAACGGGGTGGACCGACCAATATTTCAGGTGAGTTGGAAAAACACCAACCCAACCCACCTATTTTAGTTGACAGAACGGGTCAACCTAGTGGGCCTACGTGTAATTTGGTGGATTTTGACGGGTCAATCAGCAATCCACCGCAACCCACCATTTGGTGAGGCGGGGCGGGATGGCCCACTTTTAGGCAAATTAGAAAATTGTCAACCCAATCTATCTATTTTGTATGGCAAAACGGGCCAACTCGAAGGACCTAGTCCATTTTGACATTTCTAATAATAATTATAAATATCGATATAATGATAAATAGATGTACCATTAACATTTTTCAACTTTTTTTCATAGAATAAGTGGAGCTTTGTCTATCTTAGCTTCAACACAGGTCTCACACTTACCTTGTGGATTTTTTTTAAATGTAAGTATTACATTTAGATTTGCAAGTCTTTGCAAAGTGTTGAATTTAATATATCCTAATCTTTCATGCCATAAATTAGAATTTTTAATCAAGTAACCAAAATTAATAACTTTTTTATTGGCTAATAGGTCATTTTTAGTTAATACAAACTTTTTCGATTTAAATACTAGCCTAAATCCGGTCTTACACAATAGGGAACCAGAAACTAATTTTGTACGAATTTTTGGACACGCAACACATTATTAAGCGTTACTTCTTTGCCAAAAGTCATCTTGAGCACCACTTTTCCATGTTATAGTACTACATCTGAAGTGGTAAAGTTTCCCATAAAAAAATTCACTGATGGGAGTGTAGGAAGAAAACATTTCCTTTTTGCAACAAATGTGGAGTGAAAATCCGATATCTATCCATCATTCTCTTGGATTGTCTACCAAGTTGGCTTCAAATATAATGAAGATAGATCGAGTTCTAAAAGGTCTTTTAGTACATACATGCCCTCAACAATTCTGTCTTTCCGTTGCTTTCCTTTTTTATTGTCCATATGGTTCGGTTTTCTACAGTTCTTTTTGGCCTTACCTTGTTTCTTGTCATTGAAGGGTGCTTTCTCTTGTGACTATTTCTTGATTCTGCTAGATTGGTTTTGGCCTTGTTCTCCATTTATCTTTTATGTTTTGTGTCGGAGTAGCGGTTGTCTTCCTCTATCCGAAGTCTCAAAATCTAGTTTTCTAGTTTTAATTCCTTTTGCCTATGCTTGCAGGTAGTTCTTGAATGTCGGCAGAATTAGTCATAAAGGATGACAACGTGTTGGCAAAATAATTCATGCATTAAATGCATGTGGAGAAGCTGACAATACATTAAAGCCAAGCGTACGATAAATATTGAAGGAAAATTCAATTGAGAATTTTTCTTCTGATGTTTATGCGCGGAGGGGGCTCTATAAATAGAGCTCCCCTTCTTCAAAAAAAATCATCCCTCAGCCTCGAGCAATATCATTCTAATCTTGAGTGTTCTTCATCTTCCTTGTTTATTTCTATATATATTTGTGAGATAGGTTTTTTTTCTGTATAAGAGAGTGAGTGTCTCTTTGAAAACACAGAGAGAGGTTGTAATTCTCCAAATATTATAGCGAAATCTTTTGGTCTTGCCCGTGGTTTTTACCCTAATAATTTTTGGGGGTTTTTCACGTAAATCTTGGTGTCTATTTATTCTTCAATTTCCATAGTTTCTATCTCGTGATGCTGCACCTGGGACCAACAAATGGTATCAAAGTCTTGACATAAAATTTCTTAAAATTTTGAGTATGCTCTGTGGTTGCAGCTTTGACTGATCTTTCACATCAGAAAATATTTTTTTGAATATTTTATAAGGCAGGATTCTTGTAGTCAAGATGACGGCAAAATACGAAATAGAAAAGTTCAATGGGAGCACTTTTTTGCTGTGGAAATTGAAGATGCAAGCAGTTCTAACAAAGGAGCGTTTCTTGGAAGCTATTGGAGATAGACCGACGGAGATCACAGATGATCAAAAGTGGAATGAGATGAATCACAATGTTGTTGTCAATTTGCACTTGGCTATAACGGATGAAGTTTTGTCAAGTATCTCTAAAATAAAAAGAGAAAAATTTATTTAGGATACTTTGGCAAAACTGTACGAGGTCAAGTCACTACACAACAAAATTTTCCTAAAGAAAAAGTTTTATACTCTTCGGATGGCAGAATCCTCATCGATGACTGATCATATCAACACACTGAATACTCTATTTTCTCGGCTCACGTCTATGGGGCATAAAATAGAGGAAAAAGAACGTGCGGAGCTTCTACTTCAAATTCTACCAGATTCATACGTTCAGCTCATCATCAATGTTACCAACAATGTTCTTTCGGATAATTTAAATTTTGACGACGTCTTAACTGCGGTTCATGGAGAAGAGAGTCGTCGAAGGAACAAGGAAGATAGGTTGGCAACGTCGAAGCAAGCAGAGGCTTTACCGATGACGAGAGAAAGATTGACGGGGCGTGACTCCAGTGGGAGCCACAGATATGGTAGATCCAAGCCAAGAAGTAAGAAGAAGAATATTTACTGCTTTAAATGTGGTAAAGGGAACTTCAAAAGAGAGTGTACAAAGATCATCGAAAAGGGATCTCAAGGAAATGTGGCCAATACTTCAGGCAGTGGTGAAATATTATTCAGCAAAGCAGCAACAGTTGCGGAAGGCAGACAAAAATTTTGTGATGCATGAATTATGGATTCAGGAGCGACGTGGCACATGACGTCAAGGAGAGAATGGTTCGATCATTTTGAACCAATCTCAGGAGGAACTGTATTCAGGGGAGATGATCATGCCTTGAAAATCGCTGGGGTCGGTACCATTAAAATAAAAATGTTTGATGGTACTATTCGCACCATACAGGAGGTACGACATGTGAAGGGCTTGACAAAGAATCTTTTGTCTTTGGGACAATTGGATGATATTGGGTGCAAAACCCGTGTCGAGAATGGGATCATGAAGATTGTGAAAGGCGCTCTTGTGGTTATAAAGGCAAAAAAGGTTGCTACAAATCTGTATGTATTGTTGGGGGAAACACACAAATAGGCGGAACTAGCTGTTTCATCAATTGGTTCGGGGGAAGAATCAACAGTGTTGTGGTATAAAAAGCTCGGGTATATGTCAGAACGAGGAATGAAGATTCTCTCAAAACGAAAGATGTTGTCGGGGCTTAAAAAAGTGACTCTACCATTTTGTGAGCATTGTGTTACCAGTAAACAACACAGATTAATGTTTGGCACATCTACTTCCAAAAGCAAAGGAATATTGGAGCTGATTCATTATGATGTTTGGCAAGTACCGGTGATATCCCTAGGAGGAGCGAGATACTTTGTCTCGTTTATTGATGATTTCTCTAGGAGAAGTTGGGTGTATCCAATCAAGAAGAAGTCAGATGTTTTTTAAATCTTCAAAGTTTTCAAAGTGCGGGTTGAACTTGATTCTGACAAGAAAATCAAGTGTTTGAGGACTGACAATGGAGGATAATATATCAGTGATGTTTGATGCTTTCTGTCATCATGAAGGCATCAAAAGGCAATTCACGATGGCTTACACGCCTCAGCAGAATGGAGTGGCGGAGTGGATGAACAGAACTTTGTTGGATATAACAAGGGCCATGTTGAGTACTGCGGGTCGACCAAAGTCATTTTGGGCAGAAGCAGTCAGAACCGCTTCTTATATCATCAATCGTTCTCTTTCAGTGGCGATTGATTTGAAGACTCCGATAGAGGTGTGGACTGGCAAGCCATCTGATTATTCTCGGTTACATACATTTGGATGTCCGGTGTACGTTATGTACAATGAACAAGAAAGATCGAAGTTGGATTCCAAATCCAAAAAGTGTATCTTCTTGGGCTATGCTGATGGAGTAAAGGGGTTTCGCTTTTGGGATCCTATTGTCCACAAGCTTATCATCAGCAGAGATGTTATCTTCGAAGAAGATAAAGTGAAGGGAGACAAAGGCACACTGAATTCAAAAACTAATATCATTCAGGTGGAAAATAATACAGATGAAGATCAAGTTTCTTGTGAAGCAGTACCAGAGCACGAGGTACAAGAATTAGTTGAGTCAGAAGTTTCCAAAGTGAGGCAGTCAACTCGAGAGAGAAGACCACCAGGTTGGCTTTCAGATTATGTCACTGAAAGCAACATTGCATATTGTCTATTAACAGAGGATGGTGAGCCATCGAGTTTCCATGAGGCTACTCAAAGCTCGGATATGTCCCTGTGGATGACAGCGATGCAGGAAGAATTGGAAGCATTGGACAGGAACAAAACTAGGGATCTTTTTACACTACCACGAGGAAGAAAAGCTATTGGTAACAGATGGGTCTATAAGATCAAGCGTGATGACAATAACAAGTGGAGCGGTATCGTGCAAGATTGGTTATCAAAGAGTACGCTCAGAAAGAAGGTATTGACTTTAATGAGATATTTTCTTCTGTGGTTCGACTTTCAATAGTCAGAGTAGTATTGGCAATGTGTGCGGTGTTTGACCTACATCTAGAACAGCTAGATGTGAAAACGGCATTTCTTCATGGCGATCTTAAAGAAGAAATCTATATGCTCCAGCCAGAAGGTTTTGCAGAAAAGGGCAAAGAGAACTTGGTTTGCAGGTTGAACAAATATCTGTACGGTCTCAAACAGGCGCCGAGGTGTTGGTACAAGAGATTTGATTCCTATATCATGATCCTTGGGTACAACAGACTCAGTGCAGACCTTTGTACGTATTTCAAGAGGTCTGGTAATAATGATTATATCATTTTTCTGTTGTATGTGGACGACATGTTAGTATCAGGCCCCAACAAAGATCGGGTCCAAGAATTGAAGGCACAGTTGGCTAGGGAATTTTATATGAAGGACTTGGGACCAGCAAACAAGATTCTAGGGATGCAAGTTCATGCATCAGTAGTAGGAAGTTTAATGTTCTTTATGATCTGTACAAGACCAAACATTGCACAAGCAGTGGGAGCAGTCAGTCGGTATATGGCGAATCCTGGACAAGAGCATTGGAGCACAGTTAAGAGAATCCTTAGATACATTAAGGGTACCTCGAATGCTGCATTATGTTTTGGAGGATCATATTTTACACTCAGGGCTATGCGGATTCAGATTACGCAGGTGATCCATATTATAGAAAATCTACTACTGGTTATGTGTTTATAATACATGGCAGCTACTCAAGTTTGCAAGGAGGCAATATGGATTAAAAGGTTATTGGAGAAGCTTGAGCACAAACAAGAAAATATTCCTCTGTTTTGTGACAGTCAAAGTGCCTTGCACATTGCAAGAAATCCAGCCTTTCATTCCAGGACTAATCACATTGGAGTTCAATTTCACTTTGTACGAGAAGTAGTAGAGGAAGGAAGTGTGGATATGCAGAAAATCCATACGAAGGATAACATTGTTGATATTCTGACCAAGCCAGTGAGTACAGGCAAGTTTGAATGGTGTAGATCCTCAAGTGGCCTAGCAGGAACGTAAGCAGTGGGAATGGAAAGATTGAAAGGATGTGTGGAGATGTGTTTGATTCTCAATCAAATCTCCAAGTAGGAGAAATGTCGACAGAATTAGCCATAAAGGATGACAACGTGTTGGCAAAATAATTCATGCATTAAATGCATGTGGAGAAGCTGGCAATACATTAAAGCCAAGTGTACGATAAATATTGAAGGAAAATTCAATTAAGAATTTTCCTTCTGATGTTTATGCGCGGAGGGGGCTCTATAAATAGAGCTCCCCTTCTTCAGAAGAAATCACCCCTCAGCCTCGAGCAATATCATTCTAAGCTTGAGTGTTCTTCATCTCCCTTGTTTATTTCTATATATATTTGTGAGATAGGTTTTCTCCTGTATAAGAGAGTGAGTGTCTCTTTGGAAATACAAAGAGAGGTTGTAATTCTTCAAATATTATACTGGAATCTTTTGGTCTTGCCCGTGGTTTTTACCCTAATAATTTTTGGGGGTTTTTCACGTAAATCTTGGTGTCTATTTATTCTTCAATTTTCATAGTTTCTATCTCGTGATGTCGCACCTAGGACCAACATTGAATTCTTTCAACAACGGCGAATTAAAGCACTTAAATCATTCTTCATGAGTTATTGGCCAAAGGTTTTTCTTATATCTGCGACTTGAAAAGGTTCATTCAATTCATGCATTTGGCTAGTAAGTCATGAAGAATGCTATCAATTTATTGCCATTGGCTTATCACTGATTTGGTGTCAATCATCTTGAAGTTCAGAAACTTTTCGAAAACCAAATTATCAGTGTCGGTGTCCTTTGTTTTGTATTCTTTTTCAAAGTGTCCCACAACTCCTTGCCAGCCTTGGAAGAACTATATAAATTGTACAGTGTGTCATCGAGCCCATTCAGTATGTAATTACTAAGAGAAAATTATTGTGGTTCCAAACATGAACACAGTCCTCCTTTGGGTATCCGTATCGCCTTCTGTAACAACAGAGGGATCCTCATTCAGGAATCTAGAAAGGTTGAGAGTGGTTAGGTAAAATAGAATTTTCTACTGCCAACATTTTAGGTTTGTACCAGTAACTTTGAATGACTTTTCAATATGAGCGGGAGCAATATCTATGGAAGTGCACGATTGGCCCGGTCCATAGAACACAATGCTTCTATTGTCAAAAAAGAATAATATGGTCAAGATATCGCACTGCACCAAACGGCCGCACATGTGGCTTCCCCCTTCCAAAAACTTCTAGTGTTAAAGACTCAATCTCATAATCCAAACTTAGAACTAGTAATAAGTAAGGGAAGACTTGTTTTGAATTCCAATATGGGACAACATTTTATCGCAATTTCATTTAATTTCCAAGTAGAGAGAACAAGAAATGGAAATGATGATTTTAGTTCTAGTATTTTCATGTCAAAATACTTTTGATTCTTAAATTTTAATTTCAACGTAACACTTACCGAAGCCGTAACAAAAAAAACTCATGTGAGACGGTCTCAAGTTCAATTTTATGAGACATATCTCTGACCCGATCTAAATAATAAAAAATTATTACTTTTTACTGATCAAATGGATCGATCTTACCTATCTCACATATATGGATCTGTGATATCGTCTTATAGAAGACAACTCTAACCATAAAAGTGACTAGAAAGACTGAACAAATCAAAATTTAAAAAATCTTGGGGCTAGAAAGTTACACTGAAATAATAGAAGCTAAAAGTATTATTAGTATTATTAATATGATAAATAAACTCATATTTATGATGTAACTTTATTTATTTTTCATATTTTATTATAATAGGTATAAAAATTGAAATGATTTTAATATAGAATTTTAGCATAGTATAACAGTCACCACTATATGTAAAATGATTAAAATATAACGGAGCGAGTAAATTGATTTTTATTTTGTGCTCGGATTTAAATACTCAACAGGTTTTGAATTATGTGGTGATGAAACTCATCTCAAACAAATTGAACCGTATCGGTAATTTTCAACCATCATAGGCCTACTCAACAAAACTAAATTTATAAAGTAATAAACCCAATCCTCACATTTAAATTTTTAATTTACTAATTAAATATCTATTTTATATATGTTTTTGAAATCCGTTCATTATACATGCCGGATTCGATTCAATCGATCTGATTTGTTAAGCATTCCAAGTTTGGAATTCAATAAGCGCGATCTGTTTAATTCAAAGGAAAATATATCTAATAGCATCCTATAGCCAATAATTATATATGTTCTAAATTATAATATTTGAAATAGAATAATATATAGGGGTGCGTAATTGGAAAAAGAAGCTGACTTAAAAAGTGCTCAAAAAGTATTTAAATTTTACTATTGCCATCATGTGTCCAAAATTACCATTTTAATTATGTAAGAGATATCGAAATGAAATTTTACCATTTTGATTATGTGAAGTCAATTAGTCATTTTTTCATGAAAATAATGATGTGGCAATACATATTGCGATAGTGCTTTTAAAGCATTATTATAACAATATTATATTTGTATTATTAATAAAAGCGATATTTATCATCTAATATATTTGCATATTATTGTCATAAAAATCATTAAAAAAAATTTGGCTTATAGGATGTAACCATAATCTTGGTCAATATTCTAAAAGGTGGCGTCTAGGCATTAGGCGGTTGTCCACCGCCCAATTTTTAGACAGTTGAAGTTTTTGAAAATTATTACATTAATTGGCCGTTTAGGCTGCCTAATCGTCGCCTAGACGACTCAAAATCCGTCTAGACGACCGCCTAGATTAACATAAAATATTTTTTATTTTTTTTATTTTTATTTTTTTGAAATTATTATTTGACATATTTTTCCATCAAGTTGTATCGAATGAAAATGAGAAATA